>NC_052622.1:39148295-39275419 GCF_016545825.1 Eucalyptus grandis
AATTGCCTTATAGTACAGTTTGTGTTTGCTCAGACAGTGCTTTCCTACCCCGTTAAAAAGTAGTGTCAAGTGATGATTACTGGTGGTATTAAAACTGAGATGATTTCATCATTTACTCCGCACTGTTGGGCTAGTTCCTGTCTCTTGAGTTGGACTTTTGAGGCAATTATTCGAGTGATAGTCTTCTTGAAGTCAATGGACCTGGTTGTCATTTTTATCTCATAATTGTTTGCTACTTTTGCCAACATATGGCTTCTTTTGAGTGCACATCTTTATGTTCTGGGATGGGAACTAACTGGCTTTTCAGGAGAGTTCTTGAAAACTATTCTAAAATATTTTCGTTGACAGAAAAGATGTTTAGTTGCTTTTAAGAATGGAGATGCGTTTACTGGGCTGCATTTTGATAATTATTTTCATTAAGTAATAATCTCGTTAGAATCATACTCTTATATTCCATTACAAAATGTTTTAGAAGTTAAAGTAAGTTTTTGGGTAAAGGAAATGGAATCGATCGTATTAGTCCAAAGTGTAGGCTTTAAAGAAAAAGAAAAAAACGATGAGGAAACCCATCTCAGATAGGAAAACCTTGCCCTTATCCTCTTACCTCATGCTCCTAGTAAGACGCAAGCCAAAGCTTAGCTAGGTGGCCCAAACATGAAATTACTTGCACTCAGTGTTATGTGCAATCTAACCTATGCCGTGCACCTAATCAATACATGCAAGTTAGTGAGTTTAATTATTTGGAATAATAGTTGCAATATGTGTTTTTTTTTTTTCTTTAATTGTAAAGATAGGATTATCAAAGAACTTTAAGAGTAGGGATGATATGATTCCAGACATGGAATTTCATGGGATCTCAAGCTGACTTTAAATTCTTTGTGGAAGATGCATCTTATGTAAATAATAGTCCTTTTTGCATTTTCAATTCAACTTGTTTGTCTGTTTGAAGAATTGGGGGGGATACATAGAAAACTGGAAACTTTAAGTAGTGCAAATTGATCGTATTGTGTGCATCTATAGTTTATTTGTAGGTTGCACTAAGTGTTAAGGTATATAAGATTGCTAAGCGGATTACTCCCAGAGCATTTCTTGTTTTGTATGTATTTTAGTTAGTAGTATGTTCGTCAATAAAGAAACTTTTTAACTGATGACATACCTATGACCGTAGGCCTTGAGAGGGTGCATGGATTTACTTTTGGAGATAGTCTTGATGATCACAAGAGAGCAAAGTGGAAAGACTTTCAAGAAAGACTACGGAAGGTAAAGTATGATTGCATAGAAAAAACTTAAATTAGGTTGAAGGATTGTTTAGACATGCCTCCCTTCATAATGATTTGTCATCCCAGGTTGCTATCTCTCCTTTTTCACTTTGTTCTTCTTTTTATGTGTTATTTTGATTTAACTTACTGATAGGCTGTGTGATTAATTGAGGGTTGGAAGTGCCATGATGAGTCCAAAAATTCAGTTTGCTAAGAAAGGAATTTTCTTCATGGATGGTGAATATGTAAAATGGGTGATAAATTTGAAATATTGATAGCAAGCAAAAAGTGTCTGGTAATTTGTTAGTCCAGTATACTATATTTATAAGCTACCAATGATGTGGCAATTTTACCATCAATGAAACCAATAGTATATCACTGCTTGTTTTTGGATTTTACAAACATAACAATAGATAACTACTTTTTTTTTTCTTTTTTAACAATTTGGTGTATAACTGTTTGTAAGCTAACTATTAAAAGACAATTCTACCATCTACAGACCCAATAGTGGCTTATTGCTTGTTTTTCAGATTTAAAAAGTGGGTATGTTATATAGTTTAGTAGGAGTCTCAGTTACCGTTGGTAACTTATGAACAAAGTAACTAGTTTACTAATGTAAATTTTTAATTGATTAGAGACATTCTTTCAATTTTACGAGTACAAATGTTTATTTGTCAGTAACATTTAACGAAATAATCGATTATACAGGTTCAAATACCCTTTTAAATTGTGAACAATCTTATATTCTTACAAGTGACTACATTTTTCTGTTTGAAGATTACAAAATGCTTATGTACCTATTAGTAATATCCGTTAATGGTTATAAATGAGAAACAAACTATTTTAACAGTATAATTTCCAACTTACCTAGGTATATCGATGCAATTAAAACACCAATAGTCATCCAATAACATCATTCTATCCACTAACAACCGCATCATTATAAGAAATACAGTTCCCTGTCTTAGATTGGCTTCCTTAAACTACCAAACCTTCAAATCCAGAAGATATTAGAGAAAGTATTTCTTATTTGTTTCCTTACTGCGCCAATAGCAAGTTAAAAACGTAAATTGATTTCTAATACTACCACGCAAGCGCAATTTCAGTAAACACAACAAATAAATAGATTATCTTTTCATGAAACTGAACATTTTCTTAAATCTTACTTCCATAATCATCAGTAATCTTCTTCAAGTTAACGTATGCAATAAAAATTTCATCAAGAAAACTCAATGAATAGAGAAATCGAAGTTCCTATCTTGAACATTATATTAGATTGAAACCTCAATTATTATGTAACTTATTACCTAGTTACCACAAAAAACCGAGATGTTAGTGTGACAGTTACGAGATTTAGATGAAGGGAAAAATTCAAAACTAGAGTCAATTGCTGCAGGCCCTAAAAAAAATCAGGACATGAATTATGGTTTGTAAATACTCTATTCTCACTGCTAGGATTTGGCTTTGAGTAGTAAACATATAAGATAGTTTGTAAGTATCTCCTGTTGCTTGGAGTTGCTTTTCGGTTTAGCAATGAGGTCGGGACCAACTGCAGGCCTTTATAATTCATCCCTTTTTAGTTTACTCGTTCATTTTCTTTAAATGTCAATTGGCAGCTAAGGTGCAGAAACATATCAAAAGAACTTATCCACTTACAGCTTGAAATGGGACTCTTTAGAGGCTTTCAGCACTTAATTTATATTCACTGCAGTTGGTAATTATACCTTGCATTAATGTGAAAATCTTTTCAGATGATGGTATGACATAAGAATTTAGCAAGAAATATGTTGCTTAGAATGCATATAAACTAGTTTGGAAGATCATTGATTGGTGTACCCCACCTTTCCTACCATTGCTAAAGAAAAGTTGACTTTATTCAATAACTTAGTTGTAAGTCTCTAGACACCTGCATAAAATAAACATGTAGTCTTGTATAATTTCTAAGTCATTAGAGCTCAATATATTCGAATCAATGCGGGTTTGGATAAACCAGCTGCAATCATATCCAAACAGCACAGATGAAGTAGGCTCAGTCAGCAAGAATTAGATGGGTGGTCTTTCCCTCACAGTTTCCTATGAGAAGTAAAGAAGTACCTCATCATCTGCTCCAGACATTAGTGACTTTTTCTGTTAAGTTCAATTAGTTGCTTATTTTTGTCTAGTCACTACGGAAGCTTGAATATGATGCAGCTTTTAAGTCTGGAAGACCACTGGACTTTGGTTCTCGACGATGCACTGGCGAATTCTTTCATTGCTCCAATTACTGACGATATTAAGGATGACCATCAGTTAACATGTAAGTTTGTTTTACCCTACTAGCTTGCCTGTCCTAGTATCATCTGAAGGTGAGATTGACATCTTTCTGTTAAAATAAAAAGTAAAAAATAAAAAGGCTACATGGGTGTTTGTGATTTGTGCTTATTTTTAAAAAAGTGGCCAAAAAGCTGCTTAAGAACTATATGTCCCCTTGTAGTAGCTGAAGTGTTGGAGAGTATAGTTGTCCATTTAGGGGAATTTGCTGGTGCTTGGTAAAGAGGCAATTTTGACAAAGGTAATGATGGATCTGCCGGTAATGCCAACTGGTAATGTCTTGATGGCAAAAGGCACATGTTCTCATCCAGGCAAGTTTCTTGCACCAATGTCACCTACCAAGGAAACTACAGGGTTTGTCACCTGGCAGTGGCAGATACTGGTCCATCTAACCACTTTTGACCATGGTAGAGTTTATATATAGCCCAAATGGAAGAGACATTTTTTGAGATATGCAATAACTTGCATATAATGTCTCAACCTAAATGAGACCTAAACAGGGAGCTATACAATTACATTGATAGTTGTGCTCCAGCATAGAGTGATTTTCTCATGTGACCAAAGATGGATGCATGCTGACTAGTCCTCCTCTGTGTGGATGAACTTTTTTTTTCTCTTCTGATAATTCTTGCCCGACTTGTTTGCAGTTGAGGAGTATCAGAGGTCGTGGGAGCAGAATGAGGAATTGGGTCTGAATGATATGGACACTTCTTGTGCTGACGCCGCATATGACGAATCAAATGCTCAACTGACCAAGGGATTGGATGCAGAACAACATTAGTTTGTGATATTAATGCTACTAATTGGCAGGCAACCTCTTCTCTGTCTGTCTTAGGTTTTTCTCTTTTTCTTCTTTACTCTGTTCTTTTTTGTAAGTTATGGAGGGATGGAGTATGTTGAGCTTGGCTTACGAGGTTTGTATTCTGTAACATAGTAGTGAGTCAATGCCATGAGAAAGTTATTTATAGCTCTTTTTCTTTTTCTTTTTTTCTTTTTTTCTGGCCATGGTAAAGTCATTTATAGCTGACTCGAGAGTCTCATGAGTATCTATTTAACTGGCTGCCCTTTTTTGCATTGTGGCGAACATGGGGGGAGATGGTTGCGTTGCCTGTACAGTAAGGTAGTTGCTTAGTCAAGGTGTTTGACTCAATAGCCGTAATTGGTCAATAACAATCCAGTAACAATTTCATGATCATATTCTTCTTTGCTGATTTGTCACCAGAAAAGTGTTCTTCCCATGAAACGGGATTTTCCTCCTCTTCGTGTATAAGAAGATTGACTTGTCTATATTCCTTGATTCGTCTATCCTAGAGTCTATAGAATTTCCTAGTAGATATTTCTGGTAAGAGGTGGCTTTGGCATACTCCCTCCTAATCGATAGGCGTTGCTGAGTGGCCTCCCTCAAGGTAAGTATCAAACTTATCCTAAGATTTCTCAAAGATGGTGGCCTTCCAATTCTAGGTGTTTTTCGAAAATCAAGTCAACTCTATTACGAACCCGTACTATCTAAGAGGAATGAAGATTATCTAGAAGGTTTAGTCATTGCTCAGCTCCAGACCATGTTGGTTGTAAAGGATTTTTTTCCTTCGGATGAAGCTGTTGCAATTATCGGAGCCTTCTTCAAACACCCGAGTATTCTGGAAGCTATCACTGACACCAGGATTAGTAGGTGTTGCAAGTATGTTACTATGTACGCTATGCTAGAGATGTATATCAGACACTTGGCTTAAGACATTATCACCTTCTTATTTAAGGTTTTAATTTCTATGCAGCATTTGGACGTTTGGATTTGGATTGGTGTGGAATAGGATAAAGTGAGATTAGAAATCCTTCAAATATCTCCATATCTTTTGGATTGTAAGTAAACAATGTCATTCATGTTTAGTGCCATTCAGGATTCAAAATCATTGAAAAACTCATTTGCTCACATAGGTGATACTCTCCGAATGTAGAGCTGGCAAGCTCGCGCGGCAGGTGCTGAACGTTCTTCAATATGTAGCAGAGAGAGCAAATCGTCTTGAGATGCGTGGAAATAGAGTCACCATCTCCACCAAGAAAACCTCCTCAAGACGCTCTGACTTTAAATACGCAACACTAAACAAATAATCATCGCAACACAAAATGGCAACTCCATGAACATAATCCTTTACTAATTGCTGGATCAAGCAATTCCACAGCAAATGGCAATGCGCGAAACACGCGCAAACCAGAGCGTTGAAATTGTGAATATTCCCGTGTAAATGATCGAGTCAAAGAGGAGCTTACGGTTTGAGAATCGAGGGCGAGAACCTTCCTGCTAGATATATCCTGCAGCATCATGTAATCTCGCAGAGCCCAAGACCAACACTTGTTTGAGCAATTACTGTTTTCGATGGAGCTTCTCCAACTCCTTTGAAATCTTCCAGTTGTTAGCACACGGTCTCATACTTGAGTAAAGGACAGGATAAGACGTAGAAACATCATAGCAAAATAAGGTGACCACTGTTCAGGACCAACATACAGAAAACCAAAACTTCGTGCATTTTGGTATATTTTTCGTCTTCTTTTTAAAAGACAGTTTAGGCCGGTCAATTTTGGGTTATTCATCCACGACAGCCAATTTGGTCCAACGGTAGTGAAAGCACAATTAATTGATAGTGTCGGCCAGAGATGACGATTGCACAACAGTCGGAAGTAAAAATCATTGGCTGTCGAGGCGGTGGTCCTTAGCGCAGTGCTTGGTGAAGTCGGGCTCCATAACTCCATCGTTAGAAGAAAAAAATGGTAATTATTCTTTAAAAAAATTATCCAATCTGAATTTATCCTACCCTCTACCCCGGATTTCTTATTTCCAGTTCAAAAGACGTCGCTAAACATTGGATATGATATTTTGTTGTCCTATATGAACTCAAATTCAGATTAGCAAATGCAGTCTTAAGGTTTAGTGAGTTCTCTAAATATCTATTTTTCAAAGCCAACTCAATCTAGATGGGTTGAGAACTACTTTGGTCCATGAGCTAAATTTACATGTACCCTATAACCCGTTTGCCTCTGAACTCATTTCATCTTTTCTCTTAACCAACTGCTCCCTTGGACTACTAAAATGCCCTTTTAATCTCTTTCTCGATGATCTTGACGCATGACATGCTTTATTGCTAATTTGTTCATTTGATTTGTAAACTTATGTTTTAAGATAGTCAAATAAGCAAAACTTCTTCATTGAGCTTTTATACGATAAGGATTGATTGATTCACTTTTGGTTGTGTGTTTCACAATCCAAATTAACAAGACAAACTAGTCGGTGACATGTCTTAATAAGTCAACCTATAATTATTTTCTTTTCTTACAAGGATAATTTGGGTTGATATGGTCCATCTTATAGTTAGAAATAGCGCTTGAATTAAATTGACTATATTAGCACCAGCCATCCTCTCTTTTTTTTAGATTTAAATATATTTCGCCAGTTTGTCTTATAGTTAGAAATAGCGCGGGAAAATTTGGTTCTATGCAATAAAGAGAGTGACAACTGCAGAATTAGGGCTTGTGGGCGGTCGTTTTGAAGAAGAAAGAAAGAAGACAGAATTCGGGTTGAAAATGGATTGTTCGATGGGTTCAACGGGCGCAATCGAGTTGACGGAGTCGGAATCGTCGGTGAATCTGAGCGGCGGCGTGCACCTCCTCCCCTGCACCATCAAGCACGACGGGCCCTGTGCCGTTTCTCACTACTTCAAGCCCAGAGCAACTGGTTCGTATCTTGCCCGCAAAAATCGAACCGAATCCGTCTCATTTTCTCGACGTTTTCGCGCGCGCGTGCGTGTCTGTGTCGGTCGGGTGACTTGGGTTTTGATTGTCGTATTCCCTTTCAGGAACGGAGGCCGATGGGTTGGCGGTGCAGGAGGCTTACTTCCGGGGGAGGAAGTTGCAGGGCGCCGCCCTTCCGCTTCCTCATGGATATTCCGGTAATTTGGTCGTTGTGGCCTTTTTGGATTTGTCATTCTGTTGCAATTTTCTCCCTTTCTTCTATAGAATCGCGAATAGTTTATTTCTGGAGTTATCTTCTAGGTGTGTATTCTCAGGTTGTTGTAGCTGCCTACTGTTGATGTTTGTTTTGCTAATCCACGCATTTTATATATGGTGCTCGCCTTACTTGCGCGTGGTTTCTGCAATAAATTGGGGAGTGCATCATTTCGTGTTTCCATGTAGGGAACCTTTGTAAGCGGTCTTTTCTGATTTGGACATTTCCCGCAAAATTAACACTGACATTTTCGCTGGATGGAAGAGACTAGTAACCTGTTTCCCTCGAAGTTAATCTGGATAATTTCCACTAGAAGGGGTTTTGTTGCTTTGCTTTTTTTTTTTTTTTTTTTTTTTTTTTTTGAAGGTGGGGGGTGGTATGGGGTATGGGGGCATAATTTGGGAAGTAACCATGATCAGCATGTAACCATTTGAGGATCTGGGATAGACAAGGTATATGAAATGCGGACGGATATGTTCCCTGAAAGGTGGGAGCAGGGTCACCCAACCATCTAGTTATCAGTGTAGGCCAGGAAAGCATCTGTCTGTTTTGGTTTTTAGCTTTTCTTTTCTATGCATCTTGTCGGTCAAGAATTGCGGCTATTATAAGAATGATCTAGAGGGGAGAAACTTTCGAGCCTTTGGGAATCAGGGATCTTTTTGTGCATGCTTGTGCACTCGTGTGGGGAGTGCATGTGGGGCTGCATGTGTGTGTGTATGGGAGGGTGGGTTGGGGCTTTCTTTTTTTTCTGTGAACATTGTAAAGATTGGAGGATTTCAATCGGTTTATTTATGTGTTAAGGGATGCCAATGGTGTGTTTTATGAAAATATCTTGTTTCTTTTCATTTGATCTTTGTAATGATTTCTCCATTGATTGCAAGTTTATGGTGTTAAATTATGTCTGTTTTTCAAGAGAAATATATTTTTCTTGGTCTCTTGCCAATGTAAATCTCAATGAATTTGCCCAATACAATTTTCTGACTTTTGTTGTTAATGATTCACTTGAGAATTATTCAATTTCATTGCACTTGTTCTTCTTTTGAAGTACTATTTCTGTAATTCAGCATTTGATTGTTAGGAGCCTAAGCTGCAACTCCTCAGGAGACTGAGGGGATGTCCAGGGTGGGTTTTACTTTAGCTTTTAGAGTTTGCTATTAGATTTTCATTTAATATTGATCGCCTTGAATCTATGAAAACATGCATATTCTAATGGTGAATGTCACCTGAAAGTTCCCATCATTTACATTTAATTTTGGGGTATATTTACTTATAATGTTGGTGGGAAAGCTCAACCTAGCACCCCCTTTATTTTCTTAATCCGGTGGTTAATGTCTAAGATTTTTGGATGAAATCTTGGAAACTTCTTCACTATCGCTTGCATATGTTTCTGTCCAGTGCGTGAAGGAGATTTTTCCACAAGCTGGAAGGCTTCTATGGTTTATGGATTAAGGCTCTTCTTGTCAATCTCCACTTACTGTACTGATGATATCTTTTAGCTGGATTAGTTCACTCGTTCATTTTTATTGATGTTTTGTGGCCGCTCCATTTATGCTCTAGGTTCTATATCATTATTCCTTTTCTCATTGAAGGAAAAAAGGATTACCTGAGGGTGCTTTGTACTGGATAGGTGAGCTTTGCATTGGCAAAGTACAATCGCAATGCACATGATTAAAGAGCACATCGGAGACTTCAATGTTTTATCTAAACTTGTCACTGTTTTACATGTGCATGTTTCATGAGGTAGAGAGAAAACTTCTGATGGAACATGGAGGGAAAACTTCTTGCTTGCAGGTTTTGTCATAGGAAAGAAGACTTCTGGTGAGACAAGTGGTTCAGAAATCTCTGAAGGGAACGTCAACTTTTGGGAGATGAAAGCAAAATTTGGTAGTGTAACATATTGGAACCACGACTGTCTTCCATCACAAGATGATGCATTTTTGCGTTCTTTTCACTGGATTGCTGTTGCAGAGGCGGTAACTCTCTTCTCCTGATCGTTTGTGATATATTTCTACTGAAATTTCCTATTATTCCCTATAGTAATGCATGAAGTACCCAGACCAATCTGGTGCAAAATGCTTCTTTTTGTGTTCAATAAGCAGGTTTAGCTAATATTGTAGACTGGATGATTCTAAATTAATCTGATGAATATTAAGTACGTCTTTTGTGTCAATGCCCCTCACGTGGAGGCTCAATGATTGCTACCACTTTTTCTCCACTTAGGGTGTTTAACGTGTAATGGACCCTGTGTGCTCAGATTTGGAGCATGGGATTTTGTTTATTTGCATGTTTACTTGCTACTGTTCTGATTCGCATACTAAACAATTCATCCAGTGACTTTAGGGATGAGTTAAGGTTCATCTTTGTCTAGTGTAAGATTAGCTCTGGCATAAAGTGACAGTGCTGGTAAGAATTTTGTGGTAGTGTTAACTCTTTTTAACCGCAATGATGGTAGGACTTAAGACCAAGATTGACAGGAGTAGAGTGACAATGCTGGTAAGGATTTTGTGGTAGTGTTCACTTTTTTAAGTGCTATGACGTTAGGACTTAAAACTACTAACTGCACTGGAAGAAGAGCTTTAATCCTTTTAGGACTCTTGTTTGGGTTGAGTTAAATCAATGTGACCAGCAATCTTTACTGAAACTTCGCGGAAATTAGATGGATCTGTTTTAGACAATTTGCCCCCTTGTCTGAAGATATATACAGACCTTTGTGTCTTATTCTCTTTTCTTCCCAGCCAGAGATTCCAGAAGATATGTAAATGACAACTTGGAGCTTTTTAGCTAGATCCTACATGATTCTCACCAATGCTCAAGCACATTGTCCTAATTTGCTGTGTTTCATCCTAAGTTTCTTAACCTCATATACTTGTGTTGGAAGGGGCTTTACTTTGGATATTGAGATTGATTTGACTAATTATTCAGTATGGTTCTTGGTCTCTGATTCTAAATCACGATTTATCTGTTCGCTGCAGCTTCACAAGCCAGTGACAGCAGAAGATTTAGCTACTTCTTCAGTCCAAGGGAAAACTCAAATTGCTGAGAATTAGAATGTGATTGCTGGCTCTTCTCTCTGTGTGTGGAGGTTGGACATTTGGAGTGATACTAATACGGGCCCTTCATGCCTTCTTGCTTCCATTGCTGAACTTTGTCATGATCCCTAATGGCTTGCATACTCATGTCGTTTGTCCGTAGTAAATGACCCCAAATCATTACCCCCATACTCCTAAGTTCAGCTCAGTTAGTTCTCTGTCCCCTGTTTTTTGTGATTGGAAAGTGGCATCTGTACAATTGATGGTGATCTCAAAATCATCATAACATAGTTTTGTAAAAAGGATATTTGGAGTAAACTAGAAGCCTAGCAAGGAAGGTCGATGAAAGCATTCAAAAAGGTTCATATACTCAATTAGGGCGAGCAACTTGATCAGTTGACAAACGATTTTGTTGCTTTTTGAAGCATATACGCCAAAATATGTTGCAACTTTGATCGACTCCCTCTTGTTGACTTGATATCTCCTTGCGTTAAGGATCATTATGCTTAATGCTTGACGCACCTATCTTCTTAGTTTTGGTTTTAAATTTCTCTTTTTCGGCTGGTTAAGTTGACCTGTATCTAGTTGATTCAACTTTTGTACCATTCCTTGATTTCCTGATTATCTTGTAGGCTTGCTGCATAGAAGCTTTATTTCAAGTGGAGTCTGGTGACATCGTGTACGGACTGAATTATTTCTTCCTTGCACGGGGGACTTCACCTTTATTGTTGCATACTACCCTCAGCTTTATGTTTCTCTCCCTTTAATCGCCGTTGTCCAGTTGTAGTTTTGCTTAGCGTTCTTGTATTGTCTATTATGCCAATAACCCCACCAGCCATCGAAGTTGATGGAACCACGAAAGATAAACAAAAAGGGGGAAAAGGAGTGAAAAGTAAATAGTAACTTTAAGCTATAAACGCTATCAATTCTAATCAATGGCCGGACCACCTTTGAGGGCTGAGCTCGCCACCAGCTCTAACGCTGCCTTACCATCCTCCCGGAAGAGACGGGTGCCATCCTGTTCCAGGCGTTGGGCCTGAATGCAAAAGCTGTGTTCTTGCTTCAACGTGCGCATCAGATCGTCCCTCTTGATCCTCACCGCTCCTATCAATTTTGAGGTTTGTGTTGCAGGTAGTGACGGGCAAAAACACCACTTGTATCAATTTTGAGGTTAGGTAGTGACGGGCAAAAACCGCTTTTCCTATACCGTTCATCTTTCAATAATCCTCTCTCTTACTTTAAGTTGAAATCTTGGATGTGGAGTTATTCAACCAATAATTGAAAATATGATGTCGGCATGTCAAATCGAAGTCATTGTGACAATGGAAGGCTTGATTGTAATAGTAACTGTGCAAATTCAAAGATCGTATAGGATTAAATTGGGTGACATAATTGAGGGAAAAAAAGAAAATCAAAGTAGTCTTGATGCTTCATAGATTTATATGTATGCATGAACGAGCGTATCTATGTGTAAAATTCGATTTACAGGGCAAAATAAAATTATAATTCTCCAGTTGAAAATGAATCCGTGAAGTAGGGAATTACTTGGATATTAAAATGGAGTAGGAAAAAACACCCCATCCGATACTAAAGGCAGCGACGCACGATCAAGAGGGCACTTACCAAGAGAAATCAAAATATTTATCATTGCCAACCCAACAAAAGTTAGTAAAGGGCTTCCACGCAAGAAAAATAAAGAAAAAGAAATAATATCTCACTCATGTAACTTCCAGTACTTTCCATAAGTCCCTCTTGAGGAGTGCATTACAGCACAATTTTATTCTCTTTCAGCTAACTAATACAAATCAAAGAGAATTAGCATGAGTCCCCCCCGAATTTCTCCTTCTGTACCGTCCCCATTTTTCTACCTATACCGATGACTTTGGTTGCTCAAATGCCACATTATACACTAAAATAGGAAATACTCGAAGCTCATAATTATTACCCCTTAATGAACTAATAGCTATAGCCTCGATTTCAAACCATGAACTAGAGAGATTCGAGAACGCACCCAAGTGGACGCGAGCGTTCGTTCTTCTGGATGCCAACATGAAACTTGCCGTAGACGAAAATATGGCTTTTCCAAGCAAGATAATTAATCTTCTCCAGCTTCAAAATACGTGTTTGTTCTCTGCTACTAATGAAAATCCAACTGCTTTCTCCTCTTTGGCTCGGGCTCTCCCAGCTGCAATGAAACAGTGACCTCCGCGTCGGCATTACTTGCTAAAGCCGACAGGTTCCTGAGTTCGGAGTTCTCCTGCTGGTCGCTCCGATGGATAGGCGATCTTGCAGAACAGCTCGATATGAACTGATGTTCAATGCTGTGGGTTGCTTCAATCCCATCTTCTATTTGAAATTCTCTGTGCAGACCTTGGCAGGTGTCAATTTCGATGTTGCCCTGTTGGTTGTTCAAGCTGAAAGGCTCCATGTTTTCATCAGTTTTGTCTCTGAAAAGATGCCTAGAAGGAGGAGATGATTCTCCCACTGCTGAATCCACGTTTCCTGCAGAAGCATTTCTTTGTTCCAACACCGCAGCTACAATTGCCAAAAACAATGAAGAAGAAACAAAGAAACAGATATTAGATGTTAAGTAGCATGGCAACCGAGAAAACAACGAAAGAGAAACAAAGAAACAGATATAACAATTGCCAACCCAAAACATAAAGAACAGCAAACCTAAGACTCCTTGTTAACTACGCATACATTTCAACGCAGTTCATTTTTTAGTTCTCTAAAAACTGTTATATGACTGCAATATTATTAAATGGTACTGCTCAGGTTTAGCTAAAACACTTACCCAATTGTTTCAGTACAATTATCAAGTATTTTTGGAAAAAGGCTCCTAAAGAAAAAGTAAAATGCTCAAGAATGTCAAGAGACTAATAGCGTAGAACGTTTGCTTAGTGAAAACTATATGTAACGATTGAAGAGACCCACACAAACTAGTTAATTGACTTAGTAGGGCACACAAAAAAGCTGGTGAGAATATTCGGGCTAATTTTCCCCACAGTTATACTTGACTAGATTTTTAAGTATCTGTGCTATGAATCAGAAACATAAAAGCAACTTTAGAAATGTCAGACATGGGAGAGAAGTAAAAAAGCACAGCAAATCAGGAAATTTTCTCAGAAAACTTTCAGATAGTACAGACCTTGAAGACCTTCACTGGTTGTAATGAGATCGAGCTCAAGAAGATCAAGAAGACGCCCCAGATCAACTCCGCTAGTCCAATTCTCAGGAGGTTGGCCAACCTTTAACTTTAGGCGCCCCCGATTAGCTGTTCCTCCCCATATGATCCCCACTGGACACGGCTTCTCGCCATTAGGAGCAGTTAAGAGAATGAGGCTTCCACTATCACCTTCAAGATCAAATGTCTGCTGGTTCTCCCCAACTACGAGAAAATCAGTGAAGAAACATATTCCTTTTTCATCATTGTATTCAAGGGCATATGCCATGATTGTTCCGGTGGTCAAACCAGAGCTTCTTCCAACTTTGACCACCTGCCTTCCAATGAGACTGCCAATTGGGGACTGCAAGTCAATCTTGTTAACTTCACCAACCTCACCAATTCCTCTAACGGATGTAGTCACATTGTTCATATTAAAATCCTCAGCAAAAGGAATGAAGGCCCCATCTGCTCGCACAAATGTTTCTGCCACAGAACCAATTCAATTTGATATTTTAGTGAATGGGACCAAAAAAATGCACATTTGGCAAGAGATAGATCTCCTATTTACAGCCATCGGGAGACATTTTAGAAAAGAAAATTTATGACCTACTTAAACATCAGGAGATCTAATAAAATGTGAAGCAAGCCCCCATATATTATCTTTCAATCAAAGATCAGAATAAGGAAACCCCCGGAAATTCTACAGAGCAAGACAGCATATAGCTCAAAACCCATACAGTCTTCATTGGGAAATTTTGCTGCTTAGACTTATGATTACAAATCATCTGGAAACTGAAAGCACAGCCTCAGTGTCAAACCAAGCAACCAAAGACGCTAGAGCTTCTCCCATGTAATTCGATAATCTAGGAAGAAGAATTTAATGCCTATGATCACAAAGGCAACATGAAAAGAAATGTAAATAGAGCACGAGTGAATAAAAAATAAAAAATAATGATTGTCCAGTTATTGGAACAAGATGATCTAAGATTGAGAACTGAACATATCCAACGGAGCTAAGTATTTCAGTAACTACAGGAATTTAGCCAGCCTGGGAAAAAGGTAAAAGTTCTCATGAACCTGACAATACCTGTAGTTAACTAAATGGAATATAAAACGAAAGAACCACGAGACAAGTAAATAACATAAAACAGCTAAAAAAAATAAGGGTTGTCCAGTTATTGGGAGAAGATGATCTAAGATTGAGAACTGAACATATCCAATGGAGCTAGATATTTTAGCAACTACAGGAGTTTAGCCTGTCTGGGAAAAATGTAAAAGCTCTCAGGAACCTTACAATACCAGTAGTTAAGTATGTGGAATATAAAATGAAAGAACGGTGAGCCTTCATGCACAAAAGTTAAATGTTATGGTGAAAAAGAATATATTGTGGTCATCATGAAAACGAACAGTGAATTTGGAATAAGGAAGTGAGGCAGACTTAATCAAGTACTAGGGTAAATTCAATGGAGGTACGGATGGTTGGAAAAATCAAATCAGACATTCATCACAGTTCTTTGAATAAAGAAGGGGCATCCCAAAGCACGAGGCTCCCACACCGTGGGGTCCTGGGATGGTCAGATGTACACAATCTCATCCCTGCTTACTCAGAGGTTGTTTTTGGGACTCGAAGTTGTGGCCTCCGAGTCATAGTGGAGTAACCTTACCATTATACCAAGGCTCGACCTTCATTACAGTGCTTTGAACAAGTTAAATCAAAGAACTACTGACCCGGTTATACCTTTGCTGAAAGCATACATAGATAGTTTAAGGATAATTACAAGGCAAGTCCTAAAACTTGTCAATTTTGTGCAATTAAGTTCTAGAACTTCCATTTCGTTAATTTAACTCCTAAACTTTGCAACTTTGATGCATTTTAAGCCCTTCCTTCCATTGACAGAAGGACTCAATTGGACCAAAAGTTACAAACTTTAGGACTCAAAAGCACAAAATGGAAGTTTGAGACCTTAAGTACACGAGGTTGACAAGTTTTAGGACTTGCCCTGTAATTACATCTTGTTTGGGCTACTGGATTTATGTTCTTAACTTTCTGGCGTTCCAAATAGTTAATGAATAAAGAAGCTAACAGCGTAACAAGTATTACTGTTAAATGCCCAAGTTATAGCTCCCAGCGACTGCGCTCAAACAATTTTGCTCCTATGAGCAGGCAAGGGCATAGAACACGGAGATCCATGTGACGTCAGTTATTATGGTGGTGCTTTAATTTGCACTGGTATCATTTAAAGGTACAAGACAGAAGTATGATAGAAGATCTGTAGTTTAAGAAAAGAAGACATGGGCACAAATGTCCATAATTCACATCTATGACAAACAACAGTAAGAGTAGCTGCAGCACAGAACATTTTCCCCTGAAGTGGAGTCAGCTACATGGATCCTATATAACCAAAGGAAAGATTTGTTTTGTCAGCTAGTAGAATCCATCTGTTTGACAAAGGAATCACCTACTGTCGAAAGGAGTACTCGGTTTCTGAAGGTGAACACAGAATTTTCTCCCAAGCTACCCTAGAGGAATAGTCAACTGTCAATGGAGTAGGAAGATCCCAAATAAATTTTTAAGGAGACTTCATTCTTTGCCCCTCAACTTGAGAACTGATAAACTTCTCTAATGAGGATATATAACAGTGAGAGAGCCTGTTCTGCTAGAACAAGTATCAGTTTGTCCACCCCCAGAGAGAGATCGTAGTCTCTTATAGTATAAAGTTGAGTTAAAGAATTTTTTGAAAAACCTAAAGCTCCCAAGTCCTGAGTTTTCTCAAAAGGTCTTCACCATAAGTAAAATAACAAAAAGCAAATCAAGCATTGTTATGTGGGGAAAGAAACATTTTCTTAAGGAAAATGACCACATCAATACCAAGAAGATGAACATTGACTTTCCACCAACAATCTTGAAGCAAGAACATGAAAAACTACATCCCAATCCACCTAATCCATCTCCACACTTCCACTCCATAACTTCCAAGTTGATGTAAATCCACAAAAGCTGATACATGAAGCTATGACATGAAGTAAAAAGGAAGATCAGACAAAGTGCTTGAGGACCAGTCTTGCTCCCATTGCCAACTTATGTGGCTTCCACAGCATGTCTGGGGTTTATCTTGATACAAAAGCTCTTCCCTATTTGTTTCCGTAAAGGCATATACAGGGTACACATCTTATCACGCCTGATGAGAAAATGTGCAGCCACAAGTATGGTATAGAGAAAAGTATTATCAGATTAATGCTGCAAATATGAATGTTACAGATCTGTGCTTCGCTTGTTTTGTCCCTCCTTAGAAGGCTGTCTGACAACGGAAGATTTATCCTTGTCTATCTCCTTAAATTAGCATTCACTTTGATTAACAAATAAATAAAAACAGATTGTACAAATCCATGAAAGATTGCTTCAAAGGTTTATTCTGTAAGTATCATCCCAGATGATGACAATCCAGGATCCAGTATTACCTGGATTGTTAGCGGCAAAGATGCCATACCATAGATCATCCGTTATAAAAGATGTAGCCCTCTCAACAGCACCAAGATAGACACCCGGTCCAAGGCTAGGCGGTAAAGGGTGAAACATTTTCTGATTTGGATAGTCCAAATCTACTGCCACATGCCGATTTGTCAGGAAACCCACTTGTTGATTACCAGTGCGGCTTCTCACTATAGCACCCAGGGTTCCATATGTCTCTTGACTTGCAACCTGAACAAATTTGAAAACATAGAAGAGAGGATTAGAGACGAAGATGAACCAATAGATCCTAGAGCAAAGGTAATAATGCTTGAGTTATGGGGAAAAAGAGGAATGAGCTATGGCCTTTAACATATTAAACTGGACGAGCTAATGATACCAAGATTTGGAGTCAATGTAAGATACGTCAATGGAGACTAACATTAAAATGGGAAAAAATGTAGCCACTCGAAAAAAGGGATGCGCCAGAACCTGATATTTTGTAGTCCAACATTTCCAATGTTAATATACTTAATGATGAAACTTTCAGTTTCTTAACTTCAATACCAACAACAAATATCAATTTGACTGTAGCAAGATATCAACATGTACGTCATGAAGGTGCTGCTGGTAAAGAAAGACAAAGATTATGACATAAGACAGCTTCTGATGGTATTTTCACTAAATCATCAGCTCTGAGAGAGAGAGAGAGAGAGAGAGAGAGAGAGAGAGAGAGAGAATAGATATTTTAAAAGTGATACTAGAAGCAAAATACTGATGGATAACAAGAAAAAAGAATTTAAGGACCTAGATTCCTGTCCTCACTCCCATGATCTCTTATACAAAATTTCGAGCAGCCCTTAAAGGATGAGACTTTCTACTTAACATAGTTATAATGAGGAGACAACTTGAAAAGAACTCATCATACAGATTTCAAAAATAAAGAAAAGTCAGATGTTACCTACATAGTGAAATTAGAAAAGCCACTTATTATTTATTCAGAGGAATTTTATCTACTCATTGTGTCTCATGTTTCAATTTTCTCAATCTTAAGCAAAGGCTTAACCGTAGGAATCCCACACCAAGTCCAACAAATCAAATTTCACTTCCTCAAAACCTTAATGCACTTGAAGTTGAAGCTAAACTCAAGGAAAGTCTCCAACCAAGATACTTCACCACCTTCTTATTTATTTCTACTCAATCAAATCAAGATGATTCCAATTACCCCAGCACTTTCTAGTCAGTTATTTTCAGGAACTCAAATAATAACTACTTTCCTCTCTTTTCTTTCCTTTGTTATTCGTCTCTCTTTCAAGAGAAGATGACCTACTCTCCTTGTATGTCATCCACTATAGAGTAAGCATTGAGAGTTAAGATATGTAGAATTGTATAAGCATAAGAACATTGAGACAACTCCAAATAGTACCGCAAATGGAGAAACTTAAAGCAGAGCATTAAAATAATTCTTATAGTATTATGATTAGGAAATTTAGTACTCATCATAAAAATTGTAGCAATAGAAGAATATTCATGCCTAATATTAAGTATCCATATCCTGATTGGAAAAGAATTATGTTCATTGCATGTCATTTACTGCATATTGTATGAGAAATAAGAAAGGAGAATAGTAGGATACCTGAGAACCAGAGCCAATACATGGATCGCTACCCCGCAAGCCATCTACAAGCTCATTGTATAACTGCTCTTTTGGAGTAGGTGCTGGTGCACCATAATAAGAAAATTCCACAACATCTACCTCACACCATACCCCTCCTGGCCCCTGCACATCCATTGTAGAGGCAGTCAGCTTCTGTGAATTTATAAGGCCCAAAATCACATATTTAATCCAGCTCAATATGTCCCATGACAGAGTAGATGTTCCAAGACCTTTAGTTTACTCTGCTAGGGTTCTCAATTTATTCCATTGAAGCTTTTGTGCCATGCTAATTGCAGTCTATTTGACCAATTAAAGTTGGAAGACTGAAACTAACCACATTGTCAGCAGCTCAGCAAAAGCACAACAAACAAATATATCTTTGTAATTTCAAACACAAGTGACCTAAAAATTGCTTCTTCAATCCTCTCTCACCTGCGATAGATGAGTTAAGTCATTTCTTGATAAGGTATCCTTGATATTATTAAGTAGTAAAGCAGAAAATTTTATGTTGTTCAGCTCAAAATACATTAAAGGATCTCATGGATAATTAAAAAAAAAGTTACATAAAAAGATTAACGAAATTCATGATCCAAACTTAGAAGAGAGGGACCAATTTATTTCACCTCAAGGGCTGCAGGTAGACACTGGATGCGGCTGAGCCATTGTTTGTGAACTTTTCGGGCAACAAAGACTAGAATTGCTGGTATATTGGTCAGAACCCCACGTCGAATACGAAAACCAATGGCCGTTCCAAGACTAAACCGACGCAAAATCTTGCTGTGGAATGCCCTAATGGTCATCAGTTCAAGCAAGGTTGTAGCTTGCTGCCCCATTGGCAACTGACCCAGAGTTTCAGGAAGCACCCCTTTTTGAAGGTTCCCAAAATAGTTTGCCCTACCTTCTGCCGCATCTGTCAGACGGCTCGAAGTAGGCCATGAGAAATAAGCAGCATTACTTTCAGATAGCTGCCCACCAGAGGCAAAAGGCTGTAGAGGAGATGGACTTGAAGACAGCAAATTCTGATGATTGCAGTAGTTTCTTTCCAAATCTAGAGCTGACTCCTCTGACTGCGCCGATCCAGATGGCTGAAATGCCAAGTCTAGTCTTGTTCTGTCCATATTTATGCTCTAGCAAACAATACGGACTGAATAGCTCGAAGTACACCCAATATCCAAAATTCACACTAAAATACTCCAGCCCCAGTTTAATTAACGCCCCCGCAAAATCACATTTTTCTAAAAGGTTCACATCTTCAGACGATTATCGATTTCATCTACAAAGTCAGAGAGGAAAGTTCTTTCTGATAAGGAACTGCAGAGTCAACTACAAAGCAAGCGCTATCAAATTCGTGTAAGCACGCCAGCAATAACAAAACACAAGCCCATTGAAAGCTGAAAATTCGGTCGATACAAAGCTATGCGTTGAAAATCACATTGATTGAGGGGGCAAGTTTTCAGAAGCTCCACATAGGGTAACTCCAATTTATTGCTTCAGAGCTCAAATAAAGAAGAAGGAGGAGGAGGAGAAGAATCCAAACAAGGGACAAAGCCATCGACTGAGACAACGCAAAACCCAGATGAGATAGAAATGTGAAATCTTAATGCAGAGGCAAAATCTGCAACCCAGAGAAGAAATCACACTGGGGTCGCTGATTGCGATAAGGAAGAACCCGGCAAATGGGTTATTGAAGAAGCGCGAGGGTGGAGACAGTGTAACAATTGGCAGCTGTCTTCCTTATCTTAGTGACGAAATGAGAAGAGAACGACTCACTGATAAAAAATGGAAGACCCTGAACTCGGACTCGAAGCAGCATCCACGACCATGAGTGAGGTCCTCGTGTCCATAGAAATAGAAATTTGCCTGCAGAGAAGAGAGAGAGAGAGAGAGAGATCGTCAAGTCTTGAGGAGACTCGGAGAAGTGGCAGTGTATAAACTATATGGACTTTGGGCGCCTGTACATATAAATAAGAAATATCTAGGATCTGCAACAACTATTTTATTATTGGGCTTCACTACTTATTAAATTCGACCCTTTTCCCACATCTCTCTCCCCTCCTCTTCTCTTTTGCTGTCTTCCTCATCTTTTCTTTCTAAAGTTTCATTCTTTTGGCCTCTCATGGGGATTTACTCCAAAATTAAAAAGAAAAAAGAAAAAAGAAAAAATTAGTGTGTTGGTTAGAAAAATTATAAATAAAAAAAACTAAAAATAAACAATATGCTTTTGATGTCAGTCTTTGTTAATATTTTGTATGCCTAGCAATTATGGAGAAGGAGGGTGGAAGATGTTAATGGTGGAGGAAAGGAGGAGGAGAAAAGATTGGTTTTCTTGGATGCTACTTGATATCTCGATTGGTGGTGGGGAGACTTGGCAAAACCAAAAGAAAAGGAAGATTGGTGGTGGGGAGGATTAGGGCCCATGCATATTTGCTCCCCAAAGCTAGCACACTTATCTAGTCTAATAATTCAATTCCCACTTATCACAAAAGTGGGGATAAGGTAAGTGAGCATTGTTCTCTTTGTTCTGTTGGTCATGGGCCTTGGTTGATCTACTAACATGAAGGCATGAAGTCCATAGTTTCTTGTAATTTCTCTAGAGTTTGGTCATGCTCCAAACAACTTATTCGTCATGTGAATTTTGCCTAGGCCCCATCTACCTTAAGAATGGTTTTGCAAAAACAGCAACATAATTTACTTCAAGGACTCTTGTAAAAGTAACCACTTGTTTATTTGAGCAAATCTTAAGCCCATCGAAGACATAAAATCACTCTAGTTTGTGAGTAGTATTGTCGGTCTTGGACTCCCAGCTGGCATCATGATGGGGTAGGGGTGACGGGCTCGACCAATGATTAGTAGTACTCAAGTAAAATTTGCAACCTTAAGTCCCTTAGAGGTGCTTTATATAATTTGCCAATGTTAAGCATACTTTCTTCGAGCAAAATGTTAGGGTAACTTGTATGTTTGTTTTAACTTAAAGAAATTTTATAGCAACTTTATTTATTACCCACTAGAATGTGTATAAATTTCCAAGAGAAAATAAAAATAAAATCGGAATCTATTTTTCAATATAAGCACATTTTGAAAATTTTGAGCATGTCGAAGTGCATGAGCCATAAAATTTTAAAAAAAAAGTAAAAATAAAATTAAAACCACTCCAAAAACCTTTCTACACCGACTTTTCAACTTTTAGATAAATTAAGGCTCCGTTCGTTTCGCGGAAAATGATTTCGGGAAAAAATTTTCCAATTTTCTGTCGTTCGTTTCATGGAAAATGAATTCCTAGGAGAAATGTTTTCCATGAAAGGAAAAAAGTCTTCTAAATTAAGGAAAAGTGGAAAAGATTTTCCTCACTTGCTCTCTTATCTTACATCTCTACAAATCCTCGTTTCCTCTTTCCCTTTCTTTTTCTTCTTTTCTTTTTTTGTTAGAATTATTTTTTAATTTTCTTTTTCTTTTTTTATTCGAATTATTTTTATGAGAGTTTGAAATTTGACTTTTAAAACATCAAATATTAACAAAACGTGAAATTGGACTTTTAGAGACTTTTGAAATACTTCTCAAAATTACTATATTTTAAATTTGACAAGAACCTCAATATTCATTCAAGGCACACCCAAATTTGAATTATCTAATCTCATAGGAAGCATTGGCACTTTAAATTGCTACCATTTTCAAAAGATTATTTAATTTGAACTAGAATTGACGGAGAGTTGACCAAAATTTGATCGACGACGTACAACACTTTTTAAATCTAAAAAATGGGTTATGCTTGTTGGAAAAAGTCTTTAGATAATCATATTGCCAAGCAAATTCCCTAATCAACTTTTCAATCTTTGGAAATAGTCGCCCGTTTTTTGTGGTGTTGGGCTTGTGAATTTTAGAATTTAACTGCATGTGATGAAATTAAGGATTGCAAACATCTCAACAATAAAAAATTTGACCGATCAAATGCTGGATAAGAAAGTAATCGCAGATCAAATTTTAGTTGAACAATCTCGAATGAAAGGAATAGGAAAAAGAAATAAAGGCAAACAAAGATGACAAGAATGATTGGGATGTTTTATGGCTTTAACCTCATGCATGTGAGTTTTTTAACCTTATTTCCATGTTAGGAATCCCCATTCAATTCTTAAGTAAGCCAGGCTTACATTACATCCAAGTAGAAAAATTGATTTGGATCATGTGATTATGAGAGAGTTCAAGAACCGGAAAAGTGATCACCAATTTTAACCTAGGTGTGTCAGTCTTTGATCCAATTTTGATCTTCCCAGGAAGATCGCCCATTCAAAAGGACTACGCCTAACCAAACTTTACAATCCTTTGGAAACACTGTGTTAATCCAAGATTACTTGAATGTTCTCACAGGAAATGCCGAGTAACGCCAATGAACTCCACTTCTTGATTTGCATGAAAACCCACTAATGTGTATATCAACCCTGCCAAATCCCCGACAAGATTATGCATTTCTCACCAAGCCAATTGATATTACGTATGGAAGATAAAAGCCTCTCAGACTATCACCAATTAAAGTTGTTTAAAGAAAAATGGCCATGAATTAATGATGACCAAGAAAATGATGGAAGAATTTTTCCTAGATTAAGTAATTTTTAGGAAATGATGAATTGGATTCTCAAGAATCAATGGAAACATTTTCAAGGTCCATATAATATGAATAGCTCGAGCAATGGCGTAAGTAAATATTAAAAACAAATATTGAATGGGATGTGTGGCCAAAGCACGAATAAAATGCATTTGAATACCATTATGACTTCAGAACAAGTTTTAAAGGATTATCAAGAGGTGGATACCTCCTCGCATGATCTTGTGTTTGCTTTAAAACTTGCGACTATTGGTTATACCAAAAAATGATCAAGTCGTCAACATGGAAGAGCGTGTGACTAATATGTGAACATGAGCAATCATGTGACTAATGTGTGACTAATGTATGAACAATGTCATGCATGTGACACATTGTTGATGACCACATCGATATTGGCAATCGATTTTAACATACATCGACAAGACATGTTGATGTGAATCGTTGCGGAAGGATCGTTCTACGAAGGCCCGGATGGTGCGAATTGCAAACCTCGACCTCCAATCAAACCTGTGATTGGCAACCTCGGTATGAACGTGACTGTTGACGAACACGTGTCAACCAACCAACGTTATAGACGCCACGAGCGAAAGAATTCGCTATCTCGCTCGATAAGTCAAATTGACCGCCACAAGAGAATCTTGATTAGGTCAAGTCCTCAAAAGAACAGTAAAAAGAGAACCTCTCAATTCTTTTCCTCAAACATAAAAATATCTCCGTCCTCAAAGAAATTTGGCAAATCCTTTATATAGGCTGCCACACAAACCCTAAAAACCAACCCTAAAAATCTAATGCGTTATATTCTAAAATATTCCTATTTTAGAATATTCTTAAACAAGAATATATATATATATATATATATATATATATATATATATATATATATATATATATAAATTGACTTGGTCAATTATTTGGTGACAAGATAATTAAATTGCACCAAGATTTCCAAGATTCTTCAAGATTTGATCCAAGGTCATCTTCACGCCAAAGATCACGAACCATGATGCCAACAGCTTGCTTGAATTGTTTGGCCCGCGCTCGAGTAATCGAACCAAGTAGGAATAGACAATGGGTCCCTAGCACCTCCTCCTCGATATGACTCGATGTCCACATCATTCCCTCCCCCGTGCAAAGGATTTGTCCTCAAATCATTGGCATCAAAAAGAGTCAAGTCGAAACATTAAATGTGGCACTAACGTCATACTTACCTGGAAGATCAAGCTTGTAGGCATTATTGTTAACTCTTTCCAAAACCATGAATGGTCCATCCCCTCGCGGTAATAACTTAGAATGTCGCTGCTCAGAAATCTCTCTTTGCGCATATGAACCCAAACCCAATTGCCAGGTTCAAACACCACTTCCTTGCGCCCTTTGTTAGCTTGCCTTGCATATTGCTCAGTCTTGCGCTCAATATTTGTGCGCGTCTTCTCATGCAACGCCTTGCAAATTCAGCTTTCTTTGCTCCATCTAAATCCACACGCTTATCAACAGGTAAAGGGGTTAAATCTAACGGAGTTAATGGATTAAAGCCATAGACAACCTCAAATGGTGTAAATTTAGTAGCAGAATGCATGCTCTATTATATGCAAATTCAACATGTGGCAGACAATCTTCCCAAGATTTTATGTTCTTTTTAATAATAGCACGCAACAATGCCCCTAAAGTTCTATTAACTACTTCGGTTTGACTATCGGTCTGTGGATGACAAGTAGTAGAAAATAATAACCGTGTTCCTATTTTTTCCACAATGTTTTCCAAAAGTAACTTAGAAATTTAGAATCTTGATCTGAAACAATCGATCTAGACATGCCATGCAAATGTACAACTTCCCTAAAGAACAAATCAGCAATATGAGATGCATCATCAGTTTTATGACAAGGTATAAAATGAGCCATCATTGAAAACCGATCAACAACCACATAAATAGAATCTCTACCATACTTAGACCTAGGCAATCCTAACACAAAATCCATAGAAATATCAATCCAAGGATGCGTTGGAATAGGTAATGGTGTATACAAGCCATGCGGTTTAGTTGTTGACTTCGATTGCTTACAAGCAATACATCTCTCACAAACACGTGTGACATCTCTCTTCATATGTGGCCAATAAAAATGTTCATACAGCGCTTCATAAGTCTTATTAATGCCAAAATGCCCCATTAAACCACCACTATGAGCTTCTCGCACCAACAATTCACGCAAAGAACACTTAGGCAAACATAGTTTGTTTTCACGAAAAAGATAACCTTCATGCCTATAAAATTTATCAAATGCAGCGTGTTCACATGCTTCATAGACTCTCCCAAAGTCATCATCATCAATATATAAGCCCTTGATATGCTCAAAACCTAGACACTTTGCTTCTAAAATAGTTAGAATCGCATACCTTCGAGAAAGTGCATCGGCTACCACATTTTCCTTACCTTTCTTGTACTTGATCACATATGGAAAAGTCTCAATGAACTCCATCCATTTGGCATGTCTTTTATTCAACTTTTGCTGTCCTTTCAAGTACTTCAAGGTCTCATGGTCGGTGTGGATCACAAACTCCTTTGGCCATAAATAATGTTGCCAAGTCTCCAAAGCTCGCACTAAAGCATACATCTCCTTATCATAGGTAGGATAATTCAATGTTGCTCCACTCAATTTTTCGCTGAAATAAGCTATGGGACGCCCTCCTTGCATCAACACGGCTCCAATTCTGTACCAGAAGCATCGCACTCTATCTCAAAAGTAGCACTGAAATTCGGCAAAGATAACAAAGGAGCATTAGTTAACTTATCTTTTAGCAGATTAAAGGCTTTCTCTTGCTCTTCTCCCCACGTGAAACCCACGTGCTTCTTGATAACCTCAGTTAAAGGTGCGGCAATGGTGCTGAAATTTCTCACAAATCGTCGATAAAAACTCGCCAATCCATGAAAGCTACGCACCTCTCCTATGGTCTTAGGCGTTGGCCATTCACGGATTGCTTTAACCTTTCTTCATCAACTGTATACCATTAGCACTAACAACAAATCCTAGAAATACTAATTTGTTGGTAACAAAGAGCACTTCTTTAGATTAGCGTATAATTGCTCAGCCCTTAAAACCTGCAAGACAGCTCGCACATGCTCAATATGGTCATCAGGACTTCGGCTATAAATCAAGATGTCATCGAAATAGACAACCACAAATTGACCAATAAAAGCACGCAAAACATGATTCATAAGTCGCATAAATGTGCTCGGTGCATTAGTTAATCCAAATGGCATTACTAACCACTCATATAATCCATACTTGGTCTTAAATGCAATTTTCCATTCATCACCTTCTTTCATCCTAATTTGATGATAACCACTTTTCAAATCGATCTTAGTGAAAATACAAGAACCATGCAACTCATCCAACATGTCATCTAATCTAGGAATAGGATGTCGATACTTTACCGTAATATTATTGATTGCTCGGCAATCGACACACATTCGCCAAGTTCCATCCTTCTTTGGCACTAACAAAACAGGGACGGCGCATGGGCTAAGACTCTCTCTCACATGCCCTCGTTCCAATAATTCACTAACTTGTCGCTGAAGTTCCTTTGTCTCCTCGGGATTGCTTCGATATGCGGGTCGATTAGGTAATGGCGCACCAGGAATCAAGTTAATTTGATGTTCTATGCCTCGAATAGGTGGTATCCCTCCAGGAAGTTCATCAGGAAAGACATCTTCAAATTCCTGCAATAAAGACACAATAGGACTAGGCAAACTTGGGTCAAGATCGTTAGTAGAAAACAAAACCTCATTGTACACAAGTACAAGTATTGGTCGATCTAGAACTAAGGCTCTCCTCACTTCACTTGATTTTGCATAAAAATTATTTTGCCTCTTTTCTTTTCCCTCAGTTTTTACCACAATCTTTCTCTCGGCCTCTCCTTTTCCTTGCGTCTCAGACACACCACGCAAGCCCTCGGATTTCTCACCTTTTCTCTCTCTCTCGGCTTCTCGTTGTAACTTTAATTGATCTTGATACACCTCACTAGGTGTCATTGGTACCAAGGTATAAGTCTTTTGTTTCATCACCAATGAATAACAATTAGTATATCCATCATGATGTACCTTTCGATCATATTGCCATGGTCTTCCAAGCAAGATATGACCCGCTTGCATAGGTACAACATCACACTCTACCTCGTCCTTATATCTCCCTATCTCAAATGGAATTCGAACTTGCTTCGACACTTTTACCTCACCACTATCATTTAACCATTGAAGTCTATAAGGCCTAGGGTGCTTTGTTGTCTTCAAGCCCAACTTATCCACCATAATACAACTTGCCACATTCGCACAACTACCTCCATCAATTATCATACTACAGATCTTACCATTCACCACACACCTTGTATGAAACAAATTATCTCTTTGTTGGTGATGCTCCTCCTCCTTTACTTGCACACTCGAGAACGCCTAACCACCAATAAGTCTCCTTTTATAGCCACTTCTCCATCACTACAATCCTCCAATGGTGGCATCTCATCATCATCTTCTTCCCTTTCACTTTCGGACTCAATAACACCATGTCCAGTCATGATCATCACCCTCCTATTAGGGCATTGATTCGCCATATGACCTCTGCCCAAACACTTAAAACATTTAATTTCACGAGTTCTAGTGTTAGGATTTTCGGTTTTACCTGAAACCGGATTCGTTCCAACTTTACCGTCCCTCTCCTTCTCCTTTGAGGTTTCGGTTTTGGTGTTGTTTCCTCTCCAATTTGGCTTATCATCTCTCTTCCAGTTGGATCTCCAATTCTGATTTGAACCTCCTCCACTCTTGTGATTTCGGTCCAACTTCAATTGTCGCTCAACTTTGATGGCTTTGTCCACCAATTCTTCCAATTCAACATAGTGTTGCAGCTCTACCACCCTTGCTATGTCTCGGCTCAAACCACTCAAAAATCTTGACATTGTGGCCTCACGATCCTCCATCACATTAGCACGGATCATGGCAATCTCCATCTCCTTGTGATACTCTTCCACGCTCTTATTGCCTTGTGTGAGATTTTGTAGCTTTTGAAACAAATCTCGGTGGTAATGACTAGGTACAAAACGCCTTCTCATCACCGCTTTCATCTCATTCCACGTCTCTATCGGTCTTTCACCATTGCGCCTTCTACTAGTCACAAGTTGATCCCACTAAATTATAGCATAATCAGTAAATTCAACAGCTGCAATTTTTACCTTTTTGAGCTCAGAGTATCGTTGGCAATCAAATACCATCTCCATGCGTTTCTCCCACTCTAGATACACATCAGGATCATTCTTCCCTTGGAAGGAAGGAATCTTCATCTTGATGTTGCCAAGTTCATCATCTCCTCGGTGTCTAAACCTTCGGCCTCCATTCCACCTTTCAAATCGAGCATCTCGATCATCCTCCATGTCGGCCTCATCATCATCATATTGTCGTTGCCTTCTATGTTGTGTTCTAGAGGCATCTCGCTGATGTTGCGGCCTTCCTCGAGGTATCTCTCGGTCACCATCAACCCTCATGTCATTCCTCATCATTCGGCCACTAAGCTCCTCCACTACGACCCTCAATTGCTGGATGCTTTCCACGAGCGCTTCATCCCTTCGTATGGAGTCAACCTCCCGTTGATTCACGCTTTCTTCGCGCGACATATTTTAGACCTGCAAGTAAACGTTAGTCTAAAAAAAAATCCTCACCAATCGCTCCCTCACGTGTTTCTCTTGAGATGTTTGTCACTTCTCTCGTGTTTAACTCAAGCCTAGGCTTTTTCCACCCTCAATTAAGCTTACACACTCTTGCCTTTTTCCTCTCGTATTCTCTTTTCACAAGCTCTTTATTGGACTCAAAACCTGTCTCTCAACCCCCTCACGACAATCAATCAAACTAATCAAACAAGATTAGATCACTATTGATTTTGTTTCAGCAAGTAACAATTTCAAACCAACAAATACAACTTTCGAAATTCCAATTGAAACGCAAATCACTACTGATTTTGTTTCAATTTGGTCTACTAACAAACGAGTTGCCTTCTTGATTTTTCTTTTTTGTTCGACTATTTTTTTTTTTTTTGCCGAATCTGTTTTTTTTTTTGTGCGTTTTCTTTCTTCTTTTTTTTTCTTTTTTTTTCTTTTTGACAAACTCAGATACAATTTAAGATGCTAGAAAAGAAAATTTAAAACTAACGGCAAACAACTACGTATGGAAGCACAAAAGCAATCGGATCCCTAAATTAACTAGATCCGAAACCCTAACCCAATAAATCTCAAATTGCTGATTATCAACAGAAAATTAAAGATAAATAGACCTTGTAGAAGCAAGCTCGATACCAAATTGATGTGAATCGTTGCGGAAGGATCGTTCTACGAAGGCCCGGATGGTGCGAATTGCAAACCTCGACCTCCAATCAAACCTGTGATTGGCAACCTCGGTATGAACGTGACCTGTTGACGAACACGTGTCAACCAACCAACGTTATAGACGCCACGAGCGAAAGAATTCGCTATCTCGCTCGATAAGTCAAATTGACCACCACAAGAGAATCTTGATTAGGTCAAGTCCTCAAAAGAACAGTAAAAAGAGAACCTCTCAATTCTTTTCCTCAAACATAAAAATATCTCGTCCTCAAAGAAATTTGGCAAATCCTTTATATAGGCTGCCACACAAACCCTAAAAACCAACCCTAAAAATCTAATGCGTTATATTCTAAAATATTCCTATTTTAGAATATTCTTAAACAAGAATATATATATATATATATATATATATATATATATATATATATAAATTGACTTGGTCAATTATTTGGTGACAAGATAATTAAATTGCACCAAGATTTCCAAGATTCTTCAAGATTTGATCCAAGGTCATCTTCACGCCAAAGATCACGAACCATGATGCCAACAGCTTGCTTGAATTGTTTGGCCCGCGCTCGAGTAATCGAACCAAAGAGTAGGAATAGACAATGGGTCCCTAGCACCTCCTCCTCGATATGACTCGATGTCCACATCACATGTTCATGAATATAACCAATTAGTTGTTGATATATGATGACAAATGATTAATAATTATCAACAAGTGTATCGATGAGCAAAGGACGGTGTACAATTCATTGAATACATGAGTGTTGAGATACAATTCAAAGCTCAAGACCACTCTACTAATCAATTGAGATTCTGAAGCAACAACCAACATGAATGTTTTACGGGTACAAGATTTTCAGAATGAAAGAACAAAGGAACGGCCACATGGAAACAAGATCATGGGGGCAATTCACATGTATTTTCAAAGCAATAACCACTCAAGAACAAGGTTAAGAGATTGTGAAAGTATGGGCATAAGACTTTCAAAAAAGGGGGAGTATTGAGGCAACTGATGGTAACCATTCAAGAATAATGCAACCACTAGAAACTATCAAAGAGCGGTGACAATACAAGCATAATAAAACTCACTAGTCATATACTAAAGGGTGTCCCCAGCACGAATCAAACAGATTTCTATCGTTACTTTCCAACACTATACTTTTATTTTTCAAACTCGCGCCATTGATTTAAATCCAATATGTTTCTCAACTATAGCTTTCAAATCCACTTCATCGATTAAAATTTGATGTGTATCTTTATCTTGAGCTAATTTTAGCCTTACAATTCACCTTATAATCATATGGTCGAAATTCTTTCTTAATGGGTAAACAAGAAATAATAGAATTATCTCTTGTATATGCTCATGAATGGCTGACATGACACCATCTATGGCTAGAATTAAATGAGAAATGGACGGCCATTATTAATGCTCTCAAGGATCGGTTACATGGAATTAGTTTTTTGATATTTTTTTGAAAAAATGGCATTCTAGTAATTAATGGGAGAGGGGACCACTCGGGGGTTGAATGGGCTAAATAATTCAGCTAATTAGGCTAAATGGGTCATATTAGGCTTTAGCTCAACAAGCCGAACTAGGTTAAGTCAAACCAGATCCTATTGAATTGATTGGGTTGACCCGAGACTTCTCAATTGTCCTATTTTCCTCTAAATTGCTCCATGGATTTGGTCCACTCCTCTAGTTCGACCCATTATATTGAAACGGGTATGGTCAACCGGGTAGACCCAATTAGACCTTGTCAATCCCAATTCGTTATTTGATGCATTTTTCTCCAAAATGACTTACCTATGCCCAAATTGCATTAAAATTGATTTTCTTGCTGTAATTGGATGTTAATTGTGCTCTCATCTTGTTATGAAAGGTCAATTATATCCCCAAATTCGCACTTGAACATTGGAAGTCTTGTTTGAACTTAGAATCTTGAAAATGGACTTGAAACCTTGAATTACCATGGTCACTAGATTAAATGTTTAAAAGGATAGAAATCGATGATTTTTGGAATTTTTCAATTGAGGGTTGAGGTCTTCAATTTGACTGAAAAGTTAATTCTCAATTGTATTGTTATAAAATTGAAAGTTAAAAAGCCTAATTATGTATGTAAGGACAATTAATGTCTTTTTATGATTTTCACTAGGAATGTTGACTAAGCGTTGACCTTTTAGGTTTGACCAAAAAAAGTCAACATAAAAGTCAATTTTTGACCTTTTTGGAAAATGACGCTAAGTACAAATAGAATGAAATGACACTTAAAAAACACCTAAAAAACTATGTTGGCCAAGAAAACGGACCATACCACGATTAAGAATCTCAAGTCTTCAATTTTTATCCTATTAGACTTGTTAATGAAGATTCAGGTGTCAACACCAATTTTCATCAAATAGTGCTTCTTCAACTTCTTTAGGTTTGATTTCTAGTATAAGTGTCATTGTATTCACCATTTCTTTGAAAGAGATTCATTCAAATTCCCAAGTATGTAGTCCTTTGAATGACTACATTTGTACTCCTAATCCTTATCCAATTGTTCATGATTAACTTAATTTTTATTTGAAGGTACATCTTCATTGATATCAACGCTAGTTCCAACTTCTTAAGTATGTCTAGGTTCTCTATCAGAGGATTACTTTTTTCGAACTTTACATTCATTAATTCTTTCATTTCTAAAGATGTAAACACTATAAGCTTTCCTTGTTGTAGTGTAACTAAGGAATATCCTTTCATTTGATTTCTCATCAAAATTGTCAAAGTGATCACTAACATTCTTAAGAGTAAAACACTTGCAACCAAACACTAGAAAATATAAAACGCTTGGTATTTTGTTTTTATAAAGCTTATAGGTGGTTTCTACCTAAAAATTAAAGGAATTGTACTTTCAATTAAAATGGTTCTAACCATTTCTTGTGAAGAACATCTTTTTTTTTTTTGGAGTAAAAGGAAAAGAAAATTTGTGTTGAAATCCATTTTGGTCACAAAAAAAAAAAAAAAAATTGATTGTCAAATTCTCCATTATTAGTTTTAATGCCAAAAATAATGAAGTGTTTTGAATTTTGAATTTTCTTGGCAAATTTTGAAAAATTTCACTGAGAAAATAAGAAAACTCAAGTAAACCCACTATAGTCGTCCAATATAAGGGTTAATACTCTGAAAAAACCAAAACCGATATATCTATGATAAATTTACCCAAAACTATTTTTTTACCACCAAAAACCTCAAACGGTATACCTTCGACAAATTTACTCCAAACTGGTACACTTATAACAAATTTACCTACAATTAGTTTTCGTTAAATTATTTGTCAAATTATTATGTGATAGTTGTGATATACCAATTTGGGATTTTACGCTTCGTTTGTTGCAATTTACAATTTTTGTGATTTTTTTGTGGTATTAATCCAATTTAACAGAGTATATTTTGTTATAAATTTATTAGTTTGGGGTTTTTTACAGTCGAATAAATTATTTTAAGATAAGTTTGTCATAAATATTTGGGGTGTGCATGATCCAGGCAGGTGGTTCCCAACCTAGAACCGGGAACCGCCCGCTAAGGACCGGTTTCGAAAAATTGGAACCGGAATCCACCCATTTGTTGCATGGATCCACCCAGGAACTGGACCACCGATCCAGTCTGGTTCCTGGATGGATCCATGAAACCGATCTTGACGCAAAACAATTTTGGTTTTCAACATAGAACGGTCGGGTCTATGAGTTGGGAAGGAGGGGAGGAGGTCTATGGTCGGGTTTTCAACATAGAACGGTCGCGAACAATTTTCCGTGGCTGTGGCGGGTGGCGGCCGATGCAAGGGGGCGAACAGCAGCGGCGGTGATGTCGACGCTCGGGGAGGAATCGAAATGGCGATAAGATTAGGAGGGAACCGAGGAAGAGACAAAGAGAGAGAACCGAAGACGAAGGGAGTGAGAAGATGAGATCTAATCTAGGGTTTCTTTTAGTATTTTTTTTTTAATATTAAAAAGGTTCCGGTCCAATCCGGGTGGGCGGATCCGCCCATGGAACCGGGAGGAAGGACCGGTTCCCTCAAGAATCGCCGGTTTTGAGCGGTTCTAGTCCGGTTTCGAGCGGTCCGGGCGGTTCCCGGGTATTTTGTACACCCCTAATAAATATACCAGTTTTATGGTCAATCAAGGTAAATTTGTCACAAGTGTACCAATTTATAGTTTTTTATGGTCAAAAAAATAGTTTTTGGTAAATTTGTCACAAGTGTACCGGTTTAGGGTTTTCCAGGATATTAACCCCCAATATAACTAAACAATACTTCTTACCACTGAGGTTTAGACTTCACTTGGGTCTGAATATATCCATGTGTAGTAATTGTAAGAATTGGTTAGTGGAAACATATTCTATAAGTCTAAAAGAGGTCCTAACCTGTTTATCCAGTGTGCAAGCAATGCGCTCATATTTCTCATACTTTAATTTGGCAAATCACATAATAGTTCACGGAAAATAAATTTGAAATCTACTCGACACTTATGTGTCCAATCTCCCCATGCCAAATATCACTTTGATCTTTGATAGAGATAAGGCACTTGATGTCATCATATTACACCTCTAGTGAATATTGTCGTGTCTACCCTCGGTACAGGTTTGAGAGCTATTTCTACTTATACCAAAACACTTGTCCTCTTGGAAGTGTATCTTGAATTGATTGTCATACTATTAACTTTATGCTGACAATTAGGCATCCAACTTTTATTGTTCCTTTTCTAATGAACTTTCATTTGTTTTTGCCTCCAAATAATACATTTCCTCCATTGAACTTGATAATAAATTTACTTGTATCTCCAGTCACATATCTTGAATACCCACTATATAAGTACCATTTGTTCTTCTTCTTTGATACCTCCATCAAAGTTTGAACACTCATAGGACCCATTTGGTTCAGCATTTGAAATGGGCTTTAGGACTCTAAAGTCCCTTGGCCAAATGCAAACACGTTTGGTTCATGTTTTTGCTCAACTTTAGGAAAATACAATTGCATCTCCAAGGAACTCTAAAGGCCTTTAGTCCAAAGCAAGTCTCAAGGTACTTTGCGAAGTTGCATTTTCGGAATGCAAGTCTTAGTTACAGTTCATCTTCTCCAAATGCCGCACGAAAAAGCTGAGTGGAGGCCGACGACAGCCAGCCAAGGGGTCACGCGCACTGACAACCACCGCCTAAGGGTTGCTTGACCCCGGCGACTGTTGTTGGACCTCAAGCGATGCCTCGGTTGTGCGACCTAGGCAACTAATAGCCTGAATCGCATGACCCAAGCGACCGCCTGAGGTCACGCGACCCTAGGCGACCGCCGCAGAGGTCGTGTGACGGTCGGTTGGGTCAGGCGACCCTAGGCGACCACGGCGTGAGGTCGTACCACCCCAGGCGGCTGACGCCTAGGGTCGCACGATGGTCGCCTAGGTCGGGCAACCCCAAGTGACTGCAACATGAGATTGCGCCACCCCAGGCGGTTGCGCGAACCTAAGAGGCCAACACCTAGGGTCGCATGACCTCAAGCAATGGCATCCGAGAGCCAAATCTGGCCGACTGATGGCCAGACTTAAAAAAAAAAAAAAAAAAACAATTTTTTTAATTTAATAAAAATCTTTTATAAATGTAATTTTTACCAAACAATATTTTGCCCAAAGTTGTTTCTCAATACAATTTAGAATTATAATTCACCAAACGCTATTTGCATTTCGGAAAACTCCATTCATCCAAAGGTATTTGCATTTTTGCAAAGACATTCCCCTAAAGCCGAACCAAACGGGACCATACAATTCTCGGCTAGTGGGTTTTATAAACTATTTCATAATATCATTACCTTATTCTTTGTTCTTGAGGAATCTTCTTTCTTCAGGCCGTTTGCTCTGTTTTTTTCTCTTCATCATTTTCTTCATCTACTTCTAGTTATATTTCACCTGTATTTGATCTCTCTTTCTATCCTACTACTGCCTCTATTGATCATCCTTTGCAACAAACACATAAAAATAAAGACAAATCCTATTTCTTTATATGGATTATCATATGGACTCAAGTCTTTGGGCTTGCAATTCATTAGACTTCTCTCACATGGGAGTGAACCTAGCCCAACAAATCTCCCTCGCACAACGAAGTGGAATTCATCATCCCTATCAATATTCAAGCTTCTCCCTTAGTAGAGTCTTTGTCATCATATCAGAACCATTATGATCTTCATGGATTTTTTCAAATTCAAACAACTTTTTTTTTTTATCTAAAACATCAAATCTAGTGATATCTAAAATCAATGTGTTTTGATCTAGAATGAAACAATGATCTGTTACCAAGATGAGTTGCACTTTGGTTATCACAAAGTAACACATACCTTTTTGCTTGAACCCAAGTTTTTCCATGAACTTTTCAGCTTTAGCAACTCTTTACTAGCTCCGATCGCCACAATAAATTCAGCTTTAATTATAAAAAGGTGTAACGCACTTTTGCAAAATTGACTTTATGACACAAATCTACTAGCATAGGAAATCAAATAACCAAAATTAGATTTACGAGTATCAATATATCTAGCCAAGTAAGAATCTGTGTATAACTCTAGTTCCCTTGTCCCAAAACTGAGTTTCAACTAGAAGTTCCCCAAATACTTCATGATCCACTTTATTGCATTTCAATACTCTCTTCCTGAATTTAACAAATAATAACTAACAATGCCAATTACGTGTGCCAAGTTTGGTCGTGTAAATACCATGACCTACTCAAGCTTCCTACAACTGAGACATATGGAATACTTTAAGTGTCTTTCCTCTCTTTATTAGTTGTAAAACTTTGTTTCATACTCAATTTAAAGTGAGCTGCAAAAGGATTGCTAACCACCTTAGCCTTATTTATGTAATATTTCTAAAGAACCTTCTTAATATACTTCTCTTGTGACAAGTAACAACTTCTTAACATTTCTTTCTCAAGTAATTCTAATGCCAAGAATCTGCTTCGTTAGGCCAAACTCTTTCATGGTAAAAGACTTACTCAACTATTTCTCTAATAACTCAATTAGTGAAGCATTTCTGCCGACAACCAATATATCATCAACATAAAGCAAGAACCAGCAATGGAATTCCACCTTTGGCCATGAATAGATCGTATCCGCCAATGCAAGCACTTGGATTACCATCTTGTGACAAGTAACAACTTCTTAGCATTTCTCTCTCAAGTAATTCTAATGCCAAGAATTTGCTTCGTCAAGCTAAATTTTTTCATGGCAAAAGACTTATTCAACTATTTCTCCAATAACTCGATTTGTGAAGCATTCCTACATGATCAATATATTATCAACGTAAAGCAAGAATCGGCCATGGAATTCTACATTTTGCCATGAATAGATTGTATGCGCCAATGCAAGCACTTGGATTACCATCTTGCATCATGATGCGGGAGCATCCAACGTAGCTCCATCGATCAATTTAGAACCATCGATGCTTATCCAAGTCAATAAAGAAATTGGGCATTATGTGCTTCGATAAATCATTTTGAATGAACAATGTTAATTATTTATCGGTACTTTGTGATATATCGATAACTATCAATGGGAGGCTATTTTAGATGTCTTGTATGACCAATTGATGAAGTTTCAGGAGAATTATTTTCTGGTCAAGGGAGGAGCACGAATTTTGGGAAGGCTAAAGGTTCACGAATGCGGTTCAAGAATATGGAAAGCCAAATGTTCAAGAATACGATTCAAGAATACAAAAAGCTAAAGGTTCAAGAATGCGGAAGGCCGAAGATTAAAGGCATTTAGTTCCCGTGTTAATAAAGGCTTTTCTTAAGTTCCTAGGTGTTTTTATTTTTATGTAGCTCAAGAGTTGAAGGTTTAAGTTCCTAGGTCATTAAAGTCTGTTTTTAATATTTCCTAAGGCTAAAATCCTCCTATAAATAGGGGAAATCTATCTAATGTATGGGAGATACGAATTTGATCAATGAAAATTGTGAGATTTCATCTGCTTGAGTGAACTCCTTTGGAGAGTGGATAACTCTTTTCGGTCTCTTTATCCTTGGAGCGTAGATCACTCCTTGGTGGTGAGCCAAGAAGCCCTTTATCCTTGGCTGGTGGAATCTTTAGGCCTTGGTGGTGAGCTTCTCCTATCCCGAAGTCCTTTATCATTGGCTGGTAAAAGCTTTAGGCCTTAGTGGTGAATTTCGTAGATCTCGATCCTCATCCTCGGTTGGTGATGTGGCCTTTATACCTTGGAATGAGATTGTTCTATCTTTTCTTATTCATTTTCGTTTCTTCCTTGTATACACTACTTCATACACTTAACCACAAAAATCCCTTCTAAAAAATTTCCATTCTGGAATCACTCACCCTATCACGCATCACATCATCACTCACATCAAGAGCCCCTAATGATGGACTTGCATTTATGGAGCCCATGAATCACCCCACTACTCATCAGTATACCTCCTAGGCCATCATTACCCTAAGGCCACACAAGGCTTCAAATGAGGTCATCTTCCATTGAAACCATGCTAAGTGACCCATTATAATTATGCTAGGGGCCACATGTACTTTTTTAGGGGGCCACATCTCTTTCTTAGCTTGGCCAAGTGAGAGAAGGCTATTGGGCCATTTGCATCCTTAATAAATGAGAGTAATGATGAAGGCCATGGGGTGTGGACTATATAAAGAGGTGGTTTCCCCCTCATTTCGCCAAACCTCACCACCAACTTCACATACACAAACACTCGCACTCGCACACGCACTCAAGCTCTCTCACCCTCTCTCTCTCTCTCTCTTCCTCCCCCCCCCCCCTTCAAGTCCCTGTCTCCCTGGGCCATCGCTTAAATCACTCTTTCTCCCTCACTTGGTAACCACTTGCCACACACCCTCATCTCGTCCAACTAATTTTGTTTCATCAACCATATTAGGGTGATCCAATGATGTCCCATGTGTTGAGATGCCCCAAGGAAGGGTTGTTAAACAGGATGTCACGGAGTTGTGATGTCCTTGCCGTGTGGATACAAAGGGATGTCATGAATGAGTCGAGATACTCCAGGAGTGTTTGGAATGTATATTGAAGTGCAATGAACCTCATGCATGACATGTTTCTTCCATGGCACTAGTACATGTTGGTTTATATAATTAACCATTGTACTTAAGGCTTACTATTAATTTGCCATCGATGTGTCCATTGAATATTCTTGCCCATTTCAACATTTTGTCTTAGGTTGAATAGTAGGTTGATCTTTTTCCTTAAAGATAAGGATTTCACTTAATATGTTGTGGCTCACTCTTTTGTTTTTACAGATTTGTAGGATGGATCCACCTGATGAGCCATGTTTTTGGATTTTCGTATACATAGACTCAAAATATTAGGATATACTAATACTAGGATCCGCGATAGTGTATATTAAGCATAATTCCACTATCTTGGTAGATGTGGATTTACCTGAGCTTATTTCTTTTTGTTTCATGGCTTAGTACATTGAAGTAAATGGCGATACAATTGGACCTTTAACAGAGTTCAAGGGCCCTCTTGGGTATAACAATTGAGTAAACAAGTCAGAGAATGAGATTTTCAACTTGTAGTGGAAAGCTATCTTTGTATAGGCAGGTTTTTGGATAGTATGGAGATAGGTGACCCTAACCCCTCCCCAGGTCTTTTGTATTTTGTGATTGGTTGGACATGTTATTTATGTGAATACAAAGAAGCATATGTTCAATAGTTTGACTAGTGCAAATTTTCCCATATGGGATGTGGTGATTGCTTCCACAATCGTAATTAAACTGAAATATTAATAGATTAAAATAGGCAGATGCAATGGTGACGTATGTGGGGCATCACACTTACTCCCTCAAAACTGACATAAACTTTTTGTACCATTATCTTGGTACTTGCTTTAGGTCATAAAGACTTATATTGCTTAAAGGCAAAAGAGATTTGAAAAATAAGTGGATGTACAGGTTAAAGTAAGATGAACACATTTTACAACCACAATACTAAGATAGATTGGTCATCAAGGGATGCAATCAGAGAAAATGTATTGACTTTGATGATATATTTTCTCTGGTGGTGAAAATGTCTTCAATTCGTGCGATTCTAGGCTTAGTAGCTAGCTTAGATCTATAAATTAAATAGATGGATGTCAAAATAGCCTTCTTACATGGTAACTTGGAGAAAAAGATATCTATGGAACAATTGGAGGGTTTTAAGTGATTGTATCTCATCCTACAAGGCATTAAACCATTTGTTTGTCCACTCATATTGCTTCTACATAGCACTCTAGCCTACATCAGCGAATAAGACATACTCATTGCAAAATATTTATTGGGAGGTTGTTGGTTTATGACGGATCTCTAGACTAGAACATCTAGTGAAGCATCTAATAGAGCCTCTAGTTCATGAGTAGCATTATCATTCACAACATGTCTTGAAATATGTACATTGTATAGAATATTTACTTACTAGTCTTCATCAACCTGTGCAAGAACATGTGTATAAGAAACTGGATTGAAGTCAATCATATCATCATTACCTATGGTACTGAAATCATTTATGATTTTATGATCTCTCAATATCTTGTATTGTATGATCTTCCATAAGCACGACATCTCTACTTCATTGGATGATAGAACTTGTAATCAAACAAATCTTGTTTGTAGCTAATGAGTTTGCATTGTCATATTTTTACATTAAGTTTACCCATCTCGTTTTTAGGAATGTGCACTAATGCCTTACACCCAAAGACACGCAAATGAAACATCTTCATATGTGCAAACTCTATCAGTAATATCAAACTCCAAGTCTACGTTTGGTTGTCTAGATTTCTAATAAATGTAGGATTGGATATGATAGGATATGAAATCCAGAAATTTTGTTATATTCTATCAACTCTTTGGTGAATTATAATAATAAAATAAGATATATTCTCATTTTATCATGCCCCTTGTTTGATATGAACATCATATTAGTATAAATGAACTTAAAAATTGCAAAAATAGAGATGGTAAGAATCTCTCGGAACACTCTTGCCTCGCTTCATTTTTACTTAATTATTTTTTATTGTCTTTTCCCTCTTTTCTTAATTATTTTCTTTTTTATTTCTTTTTTCCCTTCCATCATTCTCTAAATAAAATTTATTAAATAGTAACTATACTAATAAACCAAAATACCAAAATACCTTAAATATGTAATAAATATAAACACTAAATATATATTTATATATTGAATTTATATCATAAGATAGAAAAAACTTTGAATATATAAATAAAAAATGAATACATAAAAACCTAATTGTTTTTATTTTTGTTATTTTGAATTTTTTATATTAGAATTCAAATGTTATTATTTATATTCAAATATTATTTTATTTTTATTAATTTAAGAAGTTTATTATTTGAGAAAAAACAACTTTTATATTATGGATATTAAAAATCCTATCCACTTTTATCTCACCCCTATAGGATAATTTTATTTTGGCTATATCCTTCTTATATATAACTTGATTCTATCATGAACATGCACCAAATACAGGATAGAATAAATTTATCATATCCTAAATTTTATCCTAATTACCAAACATAAGAAACACATGGAGTAAAATTTAATACATGTGCAACTATACTAAAAGTCTCATCCCAAAAGGATTTTGGTAGCTTTACTTGTGAAAGCAGGCATCTTACCCTTTCAACCAGTGACATGTTCAATCTCTCAAGTAAGCCATTTAATCGAGGTGTCTTTTGATGTTGAATACTCTATTGTTTGCAATATTCATCAAAAGGTACAGTTTACTCTCCTCTGTTCCCAATTCTAAAACATTTCAACTTCTTTCCAATCTGCCTCTCAATTGAAATCTAAAACTAATTAAAAAGCCACCAACATTAGAATGCTCTAAATCAAGAATACTTGACTTTTTTTAAATGAGGGGAGTTTTTTAATACAATTATATTCTGTTTTCCTACTAAACAATGGGCATACTTCTTCACTGTTGAACTTTTCATATCTAAAAGGAGCTTCTTCTTGGCTAGTGCTGACAAACCCTTCTCACTAATGTGACTGAGTCTCTTGTGACATAATTCAAATCTCTCCTCCTCATCTACTGCACTAATTTTGTCTATGTATAACTTTGTTTACAAATATACCATGAAGAACATTTCTTGCCTCTAGCAGCAATTATAGAACCTTTAGCGAGCTTCCAATCGACCATCACTAAAGGTGTTGCAAAACCCCTTATTATTAAACTTTCTTGTGAAAATCAAAATCAAATTCAAATGAATATCAAGTATATATCTAAAACTATTCAATACTACCTAGTGCTATTACTGGTCTCTAAGCATACATCACCAATGCCTACAACTTCAACCAATCCATTGTTTGCCATTTTCAAGGATCCAAAGTCACATGACATGTACAGTGTAAAGAAATCCTCACTGGATGTAACATGAATAAATGAATCACTATTGATAACCCAACTAGCGAGGGTGAGCTTTGCCTAGCCATGGCCAAAGGCCATGTGAGTTGGAGGAAAGAGAAGGAATTGAAGAAAAAAAGAAAGAGTAAGAAAAAAGAAAAATGACTAAAATTTTTGAAAAAGATAAAATATTATTAAAAAAATTATCCACGTCAATGTCGGCTAGCCAGTCGGCGTCCACATTAGCCCCAGCAGGCCAAAATTAGCCAAATGAATTGAATTGGTATAATTGTAAAATATTTAGAACTGAATTGACAAAAGAAAAGTTTATGAGTAAATTGAAAAAGTTGCAATAGGTTTAGGGCTGTTTTGGTAATTTTCCCATCAAAGAACGCTAAGGGTAGTATCAAGACCTATGGAGTGAGGTTGTATGATGATATCATACACATGAGGGCTACTCAAGATTGGTCGGAGAGTTTCTGGAAGTTTATCGCATTCTCACCTTTGTCAATCGCAACAAGATCAAAGTCTCAGATATTATACAAGTCAACATGAGTGTCCATCCCATTCTCGCATTCCTGATGATTTTAATGATGTGAAGTCGCCTTGTCGAGCTCTAAGAAGAAGTAAGGTACAAAGTGATATATGGTGTTTGCTTTACATTTTTGTTTGGCATAATTTAATGAGGATATTATGCAAAACTAGTATATACTGCGAGCTTTTGTGTGGTAACTACTTGTCTTTGGTAATGATCCACTTACAATTACACTATGCTTCTTAACATGTCTTTTCTCTCTTTATTGCTCTGATGCTTTTATTTTTCCATGATAAAAGGGGAAAAATAATACGAAAAATAGTGGTTAATTGCTTATGCGAATCTTTATTTGCTCTAATACATATCTCTGTCATTCTGTCACTTGCTTGGATATGTTAATTGCTATCTATCCCCTGATAAATGGATTATGCATATTTGGTTAAATGCTCTGATAAGTATACTTACTGTTAGGGGCAATATTTTTACTCCTATCATTGATTATGCAGTTAGGTGAATTCATACTACATATAGCTCTGCATAAGAAAGGTGGGGGTTTGGCCCTCATTAAGAAAAGAAGGAATGTTGGATAATTTGAAAACCATTGTTGGAATCCCTTCAATTATTTTGATGATCACAAAATCTTACCAAAATATTTGATGAGTTCTTTGAGTGAATGCAGAAAGTACTGCGGGTTAAAGATCTACTACAAGTATTCATCTAATGATTAGTGGAAAAAAGAAGGAAATACACGTGGATACAGCGAAACAATGATACCCTTTGAAGATCAGAATTGCAGAAGTTATATGTGCTACATTACAGTTGTAGAAGATCATCACATACAAATCGAGCTCATGGGATATAATTGTGATATTCCATAAATGATAGCATATCTAGTTTGGCAAGATATTACGTGATTTATTTTCTTGACTGCTAATCAAAGATTATTAGATTGGTTTCATGTAAAGAAGATCCTTAATAGGCTTGTCAAGTGGCTTCAACGTTCAAAAGGTTTGAAGATCTTTTAAATGCAAGAAACGAATCTGAGAAGACTACCGATTAAATTGTTGCACATTCGTGTGCTTGCGAACACATATTCATTCTCAAGAGCTTCAAATCTGCGAGTTTTATTCTGAGAGTTGAGAATTCATGTGGAAGTCTTTTCTGAATACTTGTTATTCATCTGTAAACACTTGTGAGTATAAGAGAGATAAAAGAAAGGTTATATTAAGTGCTTATAGAAAGCCAAAAGTTTTGTAAATGCATGATGTAATTTTGTCCAAGTGTTTAGTAAAGAGATTTGTAAATCCACTATAAGATCTAGGGTGAGCATTGGTCCGGGGTGACCTTGGACTGGCCCAACCCAGTTAGTCCTAGTCTGGTTCCCAATGGGACAGGGTTGGTCCTTGCCCCTGGGATCCTTAGACTTTGCACTATGCGAGTTGATTATTGATCGAGAGTTCATTGTTGTTATAGGGCACTAGCAAAAAGGAAGTTAATTTTGTGATGAAGCATCAACAAGTTATTGCAGGAGAAACAAGTTCTACGCGAAATCAATTTGTAATACTTATTGATGCAAATGGATAAGACCTTATTAGACTGCTAGAGTTTATGCAAGCGTTAATGTTGTTGTGGAGCATCAACAATAGATAAATTGCAAGAGAAACAAGTTTCATGTGAAATATTTTCATAATACTTGTTAATGCAAGTGGATAAGACCTGATTAGATTGCTGGAGTTTAGAGAGTGGAGTAGGCACAACTAAAGCCAAACCACTAGCAATGTTGTCTCAATACTATTTAGTCTTATCTCTCATCATTGTTGCGTATACTTAAATATATCGCTTTTATTGTTGCATTTGCACAACTGTCTGCAGATGTTCTAAAGTCTATAATTTTAGATTCTAAAAAAAATCAACACTCATACTAAAAATCTATACTTAATTATGTTTCAACTAATTCACCCTTCTCTTGATTTTACACCTAGCACTGATGATGTCTATTATCGGAGCTTTGTACACAAGATTTCATAAAGAGGTTCACTTTAGAGTCCAAGGTCAAAGAGCAATCATCGTCAGACAAGTGTGAATAAATGTAATTCAATCGCGCGACCATCTCAATTTAATGGACTAACTTTTCATATCGGAAGTGGACGACGACCTGAGGAAACTGGGACACTTACTACTGAGGCCAAGCAGAATAGTGAAGTGCCTTCATAACTAGCTCGACGAGATGTCATATTCTGGCCCAAGTTGTGGGGTTCATCTAGAGTGATAATAATATTGTAGGGTTGTGACGTATGAGATGATAAAAATAATAATTTACGAGGCCGACGGAAGCCCGAATTGGAAAAGCCAAAGTCTCTCCCAATCATCTGCAATCATTGCCACCTTTACTTCACCCTCTCTCATAATTCTAATGGGCGACATCCAAGCCATCTCTCTCTCTCTCTCTCTCTCCATGTTATCTTAACCCTTTTCTCAATCACATCATCTTTATCCCCATCTTTTCAACCATCACGTCATTACACAATCTAAGCGTTGAATTATCTAATGCCAAAAAGCAGCTGCCGTGCCACGCGTCCTATTTAACTGAACGGAGATTGATGTCATGGGTTCGAATTTTGGACTTCACGATGGAGAAAGAAAAAAGAAATCATTTGAAATTAAACGTGGTGCTCGCCGGAGAAAAGGGTTCTTAAAAGAGAGTAAATGACAAAAATTATGGGTGTCAACGGCCTGTTCGGTCTGAATTCCTATAAATGATCGAGTGTACGAAGGGTCTATATATACATTTTTATGACTTGACCCACTGAATAAAAAGAAAATGAATAAATTTACTAAAATTTTTAAAACTTATCAAATCAACATAAACTCGCCTAGGCTTGGCGAGAGTTGGCGAGGCTTAGCCCGACTAGGCTGAGAGCCGACCACCTCCACCCAAGCCGGTAGTTCCGGTGATGAGCAAGCAACTATCAATGAGCCTTGTCATTCTTTCCTTCTTCTTTTTTAAATTCTATTGTTTTATAAAAGTTTTAGTTTTTCTTTTTTAGTCATTTAATTTAATTTAAATAAAAATTTAATAAAAATAATAAAAATGACATGTAGGAAATAAAAATTAATTCAAAAATGTCACTTTAAAACTTTTTGTTAGTCAAATTGACAAAGTTAAAAGAATGACTTAATTGCACCAATCTAACAAGTTTTAGGACTTGACTAAACTTTTACAAATTTTAGGACTTAATTATACTTTCACGATAAGTTTTAGTACTTCCAATGAATACATACTAAAATAATAATTCGAATTATTAAGTTTCATTTTCCATGTTCGTGAATGTGTCTAACTATTTTGGTTTTGAAATTAGTTCAATAATGTATTTCAAATGAATTCAGGTTATGACCCAAAATTAAACTAAATCATTAAAAGCCTGTTGCTTTACTTACTACCTGAATCAAAGAGAAACCTAGCTCAAAAAGACCCGAAACATTTGGTTGAGGCCAATTTGAATTTCGGTTCATATGATTTTCTAGGCACATAGAATTAACAATTCTTAGATGATACACGAGTGATTCACATGTCATTGAGCAAATTTCTACCATACAGAAAGTTTGACATGACACGATTTTGTGTGCATACATGATCGTAACTCGGATTATATCCATGATCAGTAACTTTTCATAGGAATATGTTGGATCACCTCACAAAAGCTACTAACAAATGACCAAATCACTGTCGGTAGTAAACATTGTCGAGAATTGGAAAGTTTATCGATAGTAGTAAAAGTATCAAGTCCTGTGCTGAGTGTCCTCATATGTATGGTTTTACTCGGATTAGTACTTCTTAGTCTTGGATTTATTCTCCACAAAAACATTATAACCTAAACCTTCATTTTTATGCAGTGGGAATAGTGCAACTCTTCAACTTTGAGCACAGAACATCATCTATTATTTTCTTTGGATATAATTATTTATTCTTTAACTTAATGCAATGAAGCCCAAGTGCAATCAGTTCCTTCTATGGGAAACTACCTAAGCGACAGCCGATCTTGCCTACATGGCAACTTTGGAGGTTGGCAAGAAAGGAAACTCAAAGAAGTGATGGAAAGATTTAGGACTCCAAAGATCTAGATTATTGGGACATCACAGATAGGTCCTAAACCCTTTTTATCTATCCAATATGTCCATGCAAGTCTCGTAATTGGGACATTCCGTGAATCAGTCGGGGCGACATTTCAAAACTCTATTGCTACATGCAAGATATATCTATTTTGGTTATTCTTGATTTGACCCTAGTGTTACTTTGACCTAACTAGATGTTGGATACAAAAAGTTTAACCTCATTAAAATCTTCAAAGGACTATTTTGTAAATGGAAATAGATCCAAAGATTGAATCTTTCAATAACCAGGAGACCAAGAACACCTCAACCGGGAAAGAACTAAGAAGAAGACCATAACTGTGCCCGTAGAAACGTGAGCATGCTATTTGGGAACAAAAGAAAATCATGAAAAGTACCAAAAATAGTCATAAACCTATTGCGTTAATATTAATTCAGTTTTAAATCTTTCAATTTAACCAATACATCTTAAACATTTTTCACATTGGTACAAATTTAGTTTATCTAGCTAATTTAGACCAAAATTGCTAACGTGGATGCCAATGGACCAATAGCTTGGTCAGCGTTGACATGGACATTTTCAATAATATTTTAATATTTTTTTAATTTATTGAATATTTTAAACAATTTTTTGAATTTTTTTTCCTTTTTTTTTTTCCTTTCCTTTCCCTTTTCTTTTCTTTTTTTCTTTTTTCCAATGACCATCAGCTACAGCCATGGTCGGCAAGGGCTAGCCTTGCCTGTGCGAGGTCCCCATTACCAAATCTAGCAAGGCCAACCCTTGCTTAGGCCAAGACAACCTCGTCGTGCCTCACCTGAGTGAGGATTGGCCTTGCCAAAACTAGTGAGGGGGAGCTCTCCTAGATGGTCGACACTTATTGTCGCCTAAGTAAGGCCGACTCTCATCGGCCATGGCTAAGCACGGTGGCCGACGATGGCCACCAGCGAAAAGAAAAGGTAAAGAAAAGGGAAAGCAAGAAAAAAGTTATTCAAAAAAATCAATTAATTTTAAAATATTATTAAAGTATTATTAAAATGTTCATGTCAACGCTAACCATGCCTCTTAGGATAACTAATGTCTATGTCGGCATTTTCCGGCATATATTGGCAAGATGGATTGAATTTGTACCAATATAAAAATGTTTAAGATGAATTTAATCCAATTGAAAAGTTTATAATTAAATTGGTACTATTACAATAGGTTTAGAACTTTTTTGGTACCTTTTCCAATGAAAATCATATAAATAAAAATTATATATCCCGAGGCATGGCGCGGGTATTTTCCTACTATATGCATCAATCTCAATGCATGGTATTTCCTATGGTGTTCGAGTCCGAGATCATTGTTCTCAATAAAGAAGCAATTGTGATTCGTTGGTACATGAATGACTTGTTGCAATTCGTTGCCGATGTCGATTACATGTTGCAAATTGTTCGGATCTGGAGAAACTTGTCATGGTATTTCAGGAAGCTGCAAAGCTTTTCAAAGAATATGAGGATGTTGATGAGGATGAAGATGAAGACTTCGTTTCTATGGAGTAGTCTATGCGTATGTCCAGAACTATGTTTAATTTTTTAACTGTCGTAATGATTCATAGAACATCGATGTAGTACTATTTTAAAAAAAAATTGTCCTAATCACAGGGATCATATATTAGAATATTTGATATGTCATGTGCTTAATTAAATTTATGAGAAATTTAAGTTAACTAATTAATGGGTAAAAGAAAGATAAAAAAATTAATCAAAGATGGCCAAATCGATCAAATGTGGCGAACGTAATGTCGTCCCTATAGGCTAATGTGACCTATCGTGATTAATATAGATTTGTCTCCATAGACAACCAAGGGCGACGAAATTGTCTTAACCACTATAGTATCAACGACGGCCACCCGTCCCGTTGAGTATTTATGGTGACAAGAATTAATTCCGTTGAAAGTTCAGTATCAACAGCAAAAAAGAATAAAAAAAAAATCACTGCCGCTGCTGCTAAATCCAGTGGCGAAATGTACATTTTGGTCCTCGTGTATTAACGTTGAGAACTTTTCGCAATAAAAACATGGGGGGTGGAATTTTCATCGCCATTGCTTTTGGCGACAAAATCTTTAGGACCCACGACGACAAATTGAGCAGATATTTTCTGGTGCATTTTCAGCCAGAACTGTGATTTTTAGGTGTAGAAAAGTATGCTGAGCATTTTTCCAAAGTCTACGGACCCCACAACACCCAACAGATAAAAAGAGGGAAGAGCCTTGAAAAGGAAAGGGGCGGGCCTTCCCGCAATTCCTCTCTCCTCTTATTTGGTAGAAGTTGTCTCCTGCAAGTTTCATGCCATAATCATTTTTGCTCACTGTAGTTTAAGGGACCCCAGGGTTCTGTATTCCAAAAATTGTGCCGACACTTACAAAATACAAATACATCAGAACGTGCAAAATTGCACAATATGAACTTTCCATGGAGAAACGACGAAGTTTAGGTGAAAATGTACGATTGCAGGAGATCATTCGAGTTCCTATCATGGAGATCGACTTTGAAATCGAAGATGGAAACAATCTACTCATCACAAGAATTCACAGGAAAGGTACAAAATTGACAAAATTGAAAAGATTTGGATTGCGTACTCCGCCAGTGGAAATCAGTTAACAGAAATATCACCAGTAGGTTACAGATCGAATGCCCTAAATCGAGAAAAGCACGTGATTTTTGTGCAATTCTAGACCATATAGCAGTAATGAAGAATGCTAGATCGGATGATGTTTGGACACTCATGTGAGGATGGCATTCCACAATAAGCATCTTCAATTGGATGATATGATAGAGAAGCGGAATAGCTTTTACAAACTCCGATGAGAAGACTCGACTCTACAGCGGAGATCATCGAAAAGATTAGGGAAAGACTTATGGAAGACAGTGAAGAGACTAAAAGGAAAAATCTGGAAAATCCAGATCTTTTGGGGATCTCAGCAGAACTGAAAATTTGATAGATTGTTGTTTTCTCTGTCATGTCATGGACATCTCCAGCCCTATTTGATGGGACCGCATGCTTTTGACCTGCGCTCAGGTGAGAAGATTAAATAAAAGAAGAGAGTAGAGCAAGCTCTGAAACATCATTGGACACAGGATCAAACACAATCCTTCAGTGCGAGTTTCGAAAACATCGCTTGTTTACACGACCGAAACTGGTCATTAGAGCAATTGTTGCACATGAACATCATCAACCAAGTAAGACTATAATCTTTTAACACGTGTTTGCTGGAAATATGCAAGTCAACCTACTGACCCACCATAAGACTAAAGATAAAACTATAAGTTGATATATACAAGGGAAAATATTGTGCAAAATCATATGCGACCTCCCCAAGAAATATGCGTGCAATATTTCTTCATAAAAGATCGAAAGCTGGGCTGCCAGAAGCAGTGTAATGAGCAATATGCCTTTAGATCCTCTCACTCGTACAAACTGCAAATTTTCAAAAGAACAGGCGTTTAGTCAAAGAGAGAAACTTAGAGTGAACACTCCAAAATGGCTACATAAAGAATAACTAGGAAAACCGCAATTATAAAGAGAAATTGGTGGACTAGTCATGACACTGGCTTCCAGAAATTACTTACTTTCTGAAAAGCATACTTTGCAAGCTATTTCCTTAAGGATATAATATTATCCAGTGCATTTTCAAAGGCTACAAAGAGGAGAAAGCAGGAATACCAATGATGCAGACTTGAAAAACACAATTCCTAGTTAAAAAACATTATTATGTCCTATCATGGATATGCATGAAAACTTTCAATTGGTAAACTATAGCGGTATCCATGTCAAACTGAACAGTTTAACTTCCATAAATACAGTAAAAAAACAACCAATTGAACAGTGGGTGCCTGTGTAGCCAACCCCTAATGATGAATCTCCTGCTTTATTGTTCGCAACTCCACAGTAATGCCTCGCAGAGACACCAGTGATATCAGAATTTTGGAGATCAATTTTTAGATAAGTCATCAATAGGTGCTCGTCCACCCACACTATTCTGTGTTTGTAAATAAGAAGAGATCCTATTTTAACTATTCTTAGAAGCCCAACATCTAAAATCATTAATAATAGCGAGTTATAAACAAACTCGAAATTTGTCAAGAATGTTGAACTATGAATATCTCCAATGCAGATGGCACTGCACACTAATTTGCCGCAACACTTTTAAACATGTATTACTGAATGCATCTACCAGCAGAGGCTGTAGCAATCACAATAACAGGATCTACACAGTGAAGAAAAGTAACAGTAGTAAAGCAAAACTTTCTATTGCTGAGCGCGTGTGAGAATAAAAAGTGAGTAGAGTTTGTAGTTCTCCAAGATTATCTCGTGTCTTATGAGCATGTAAGTTGTGATATAAATGTTTTCCAATTTGGTGATCACGATCCTGACCAACAGCATGAATATGAACTTCACCAAGTTGCCGGTGAGTCAACTAAGGTGACCCAGGACAGTACTTCATTTAATTCCGGCAGAAACTTTGCATGTCAATTTTTATTTAGCTATTCCTTCATTGCTCTTTCATCTTTGTTAAGAATGGGAAGGAGAGGGGAACAAGAAAGCAATAGAACATGCGCATCTTCTGCATCATGTAAAGCAGACGCACTTCACAGTATTCCTTTCACAGGCTTCGTCATGTCAAATAACTTGTGAAAGCTGCCAATAGCAGCCAAGGAAGTCAAAGTTGCTCTATGTACATAGAGAACTGTCAAAGGAAGTTCTTCAGGTAGGTGATGGGGGAAAATTGATTCCTCAGTCAATTTTGTGCCTATCCATGGACACTGTTAATCTGTTCATAGACAACTGGAACTGAAATTTTCTGCGGAATCCACATTGTGCATAGCATCTATGGAACTGTGCATCTACAAAAGTTCACTAAACCAAAGGGACCGAAGAATCAATCTCTAGCATGAAAGTAGGAGGACAATTAACAACCAGACTCCAGCCCAAGCCCCTCGTGCCATTATCAGTATCCATATCTAAGGTCATAATGATGGCTTTCATCTACATTAGGTTCATTTAAGCTTTTTCTTTAATAATAGTATATATAGATTCCTTAAAGTTAGTTAATGATTATTCTTATTCCGATTCAACTTCTGTCTTACTTGAATACTCCTAATACTCAAGAGTCCTAAAAGTATGAAGTGATTCTAAAAATGAAAGGGACAGGTTAAGCAATTATCTGTCATCCTCCCCCTACCATAATCTAGTAAGCATTTCCAGGTGCAGATTCCATCATCATCAAAGAACTATTATACGTTTCTTACATTTAAGAATTCAGATTTACAAATCCAGGAGAAACTTGAGTATGGAGTTACTAAATTATCTAGGCATTTACATACACTTGAAATGCTACCATATTAGCTATCGGTCTTCAAGCATCTCTTCTGTTTCGAATTGGGAGGTAACTTTCTGCCATCAGAACATAACATCCGAGAACCTATAGACTAATAATTTACATTCACTGAGATAGACATTGACCAACAAAAGAATAATACCCGGAAAATGTTTATAGACTAAAAATGATGCCCGATTCCAACAAGGCAGAATCATCCTTTTGATTTGCCCTCTTTTTAATCTTTTGACAGCACAACATAAGTACACTGATCCCCACTAGGCACCTTACATAAGTACATTTTTACAATACATCACCAATCAGGGTAAGTTTGATCATTTAATGGAGAGCCAAACAAAGAAATGACAAAGTGTAGTCAAATGCCTACATTGGAAGTAAACAAATACTCGTTCGTAGAGTAGGAAAATGTTCCTGCTCGTGGTAAAGGCAATGACCCGACGGTTCACTCGGAGCCTGAAACGCAACCTTCAGTCAACCTTCGAGACTGCTTTCCTCTGTCTGTCAGGTTTCAAGTGACTGATCAAATCAACAAGAAAAGGAATCAAAACTCGAACGCTGTTGTTATAAGCTCAAGACAAACATGAAAGCAAGATATTCATGGAGCGAATGACGGACTACAGGTCCGCAATGCCTGCATTCAACACGGCAACAAGCGCACACACGATACCGATTCCACAAAACTCCAAACAACATCAGCAATCAAAATACACAATCGCACGATGTCGCTACAGGGTGCAAACGAATGCGGAACGCAGTAGAAAGAGCGAATTTGAAGAGGAAATCACCCAGAGGGAAATCGCGGCATCTAGGGTTCTCGAGGAGGATTAATCGCGTTGATGGGAAGCGAGACAGACGGAGAGATCGAGCTGCGCCTGCCGGCACTGGGAACGCTTGAGGGCGGTCCCGCCGCTGGCGCAGAGGCTGCGGACGGCCTCCGACTCGTCGGGGCAGACCTCGGACACCAGGCACTGGGCTAGGGCGCTGTTCAGGTGCCGGCACGCCGAAGCGCGGGCGAGATCCGACGGGACGCGGCGGTGGCACTCGCGGAGCGCGCGGTGCAGCCGCTCGCACCCTCGAGCCTCCATGGCATGACCTTCGCGTGGAGGCGCGCGGGTGGTTCGAGGGAGGCAGAGGGAAAAATGCAAAATGGCGCACCCGCGCAGGGAAACGACGGCGTTTCAGAGGACGGCGACGGCGACGGCGACGGCGACGGCGGATGAGAGACGCTGTTCCCGTGACGCCGACGCCCCCGCACTTACGCAGATTAGAAGGGTGGAATTGCAACGTCCGGCCGGCGTCCGCAACTTGCTTTTGGCCTTCCGATGATCCGTTAGGTTTTGATGGACGGAAAAACCACGTAGCACCTTTTTATTTAATATTTTGTTATTTTTACACTAATGATGTTGATGGCGGCACGTTGATGGAAAATCTCTAAAATTTAAAAATAACACATAGTTTAAAAAGGGAAATCAAAACAATAAAAAAAATTGGAGAAAGAGATTGAAGTGTAGATGGACAGGCAACGTCATTGGAGAGGGTTGGGGACCCTACCGACCTAAGGTCACGGCAAGGATGATGGCTTGATGATGGCTTCTAACCAAGCCATCAGCAAGGGCAAGGGGCCTTTTTCGATGATGTCCTCGACAAAGCTCGCATCGTGACCACCGGAGCTAGCTCACTCTTATCTGATGGTGGCAACTTCTAAGCAAATTTCATGCCCAACTCATATATGATCGATTGAACCAACCCAATCATTACTCATGCAAACAAAAATCAATTTCAACTATAATTAGATTCATTGGGTCCAAGACTAAAGTTGTTCATTTTATGGTTGCCAATCAACTACCTAATTGTTGATTTACAAGATTAGTTGTTAACTTTGAGGATCTCCATTGATTACCAAGCAATTGGAGGTTGTTTAGGTTGATTTCCATTTATGTGAGTTGATCTTTTAAGGAGATTATTCGGCTTCAAGGTTGGTGGATGAATTTGGAGGGTCTAATCTTAGATTTGTGTATTTGGCCTTCGTGAAATGAATTTAATCTTAGTTATTAAATGTGTCGATTATAATTTTTAGTTTTTATGAGTATTAAGGGTGTCGATAATTTCAAGAGTCACAATTGCGTAACAGTTTAAGAATCCTTAGGTTATATAATTTTAAGAGTCATTTTGGTTTGCTTAATTCACTCTACAAATAGAGTATAAGATTCTTTTACAGCACAAGACTTGAATTTAATGAATACATGAATTTAAACACAATTCCAATCTGATTTTTGATTTAAAATTTATTTAAAACATATCAATAAATAAAATAAATCAGGCCAGTGATGTTGGGCAGCAACGACCAGGACCCCACACGTTCTCACCGTTGGCTTTCCTTCTTCTTCTTCTTCTTCTTCTTCTTCTTCTTCTTTTGTATTTTAGTTTATTTGTTTAATTAAATTTAAATAATATTTAAATAAAAAATAAATAGACTACAACCACATCATTTAAGTCTTATTCTTCATATTTTAGTCATGTTAACATAATGTAGAAGAGAAAAATATAATAAGAAAGTCATGTTTGTGTTTTCTATTAGTTAAACTGGATAGAATTAATGAAAGAAATTGATTACACTAATTTAATAAATTTTAAAATTTGATTACACTTTTTGAAAATTTATGACTTAATTGTACATTTGTAATAAGTTTTAATACTAGTGCATGTATCCATTCATTATATAAGCAATATACACTTTTGACAAAATCACTTTGTCAAAGTAAGGCGGAATCTTTTTCACATACTTTTGAGAAAGTTAACGGCATATACCCATCCGCATCCCGTATGTCGTATCCCGCATCGCATAACTTCCATTGTGTAAACTTCTCTTTTATTTTATTTAGAAGTATTTTCCTAAGTTGTTGGCCCCAGCATGTCCTACTTTCCTCAATCCAAACACGCTGGTTGCTCTATAGACTATTTCAATCTTTTTTCCGGAACTTGACATTGTCTTATAATTGCCTCTCTCTCTTTTTGTTCGGACATTTGTTGGGGGATTAGATCAACTCTATTATTAGCTTTTCTTCTTCAGATTTTATGTGGGTCTTTACAAATTTCACTTAATTATTCACATAATTTGACTCATCAAAATTCAGATTTATTCACCTGTGCATGTACTGGAAATGACTTGTGAAATTACTCATAAGTAAAAAGACTGAGAAGATAGTATATTGACTTGCTACACCTAGAACGGAAGATGTGAGGATTCTTTAGCTAGATGTACATGCGTGCTTCAAAATGAATCAAATTATATACTGAATAAGTAGAGAGTATCATTACACAATGCGGACATGCAGGTGGCTAGGATGTATATAATATATATGTCAAACTTAAGAAGTTTAAGAGTAAAGTTTCCCATCACATATTACAAAGTTTATCGACTCTTGTTACTCTCTCTTTTATAAGGTAGAAATTCACTTTTGATTCTTGAATTTGTACATTTTTAATCAAATCTTTGAATTTTAATTTGCCTAATTAAATCTTGAACTCACATAACTTCGCTAATCGATCCTTCCAGCTGTAAAACTGGTTAAACTGCATCTCTCTACAACCATTCGAAACGGTTATCTCGAACGTGTCACAAACTCGAAAACTAGTTACTCTATTAATTCATGCCCACCTAAATCGCAGGCCACGGTGGCTAAGTGGACAGACCATATTCAATCATGCGGGAGGTCATTCAAGCAGTACGGTCGCATATGGATAGCTCACACAAACCTCTGTGTCTTCAGCAATATTCCCAGAAAGAATTCCTGTCGTAACCTATGTTTAATCAATCAAGACGGAGCTAATATGACAAACCTTATAACTCTTTAAGTACCAACACGACAAAATCCACAAATTTTGCATCATAAGCAGGGTACCATCCACAACACAAATGGTACATGACGCATGAAAATCATGGAATATTCCTGCACAGGCGTGGACCGCATATGTCAAACCTAATGAACCCTCGGGTCGTCCCCGACCCATTATTAGATTCCGTTCAACACACTGTAAGTAAGACCGTAAATAACATCACAACATCTCAATGCTCTAGACAAGGGGGGTTGTTGATTAGGAAAATCTCTCTCTGTCGTGAGGTGAAGAGTAGTCGATGTTGGGGCCAAGAGGGATGATACCAAATGGATTGATACTCGGATGGCTTCCGTAATAATGTCGCTTGATGTGCTCCATATTGACAGTGCTACTCATGCCAGGCACTTGGAAAATGTCTTTGGTGTAATTGAACAGATTCGGGTATTGATGAAGCTGTTTTTTGTTGCACTTGAAATGAACCACATAAACCTGTCATCAAGTCATGGCAAAGTCAGAATATAATTGAATTGATGCAGACAAAGGATCTTCAGAGAAGTTTCACAGAAAATAGACGCTTGCAGATCCTCATAAACCTAAAGTTATTCCATTTTTTTTTTTTTGGGCATTCTGCAACAATTTTTTTATGCGTACACTTTGCTCGTCCAAGAAAAGAGATTTTCTTAGAAAATGACAACAACAAGGGTAGTTTCCTGGCATGATTACACAGAAACTAAAACATGGGTCTTGAAAAACAACATAGAAAGAAGGATAGTTTTTATTATCTTACCAAACTTATTTTCTAAGAAAACATTAAGAGTGAGTGCAAAGGAGAATGAGACTGCTTATCTATCACAAATGCTTGCCTGTAACTTTAAGTATGGAAAATGCACACCATTATTAAGACATCGATTTGTCCAAGCAAAGAAATTTCCCTTTTTTCCCTTGTCTTGTTCTATGACAATGGAAGTCATTCAACTAGACATGATTATCCCAGTTCTTCTAAAATGAGATTCTTATGGCTATTTACGCTTTAGTGCTAGCTTGTTTAAATCAAAGAAATGACCAGAAACTCCCAAATATCTCAATATAATAAGGGCCACTACCTCATCAAATCTTATCAGGGTGACAAATAACCGAATATCCGTTTCAGAGAGTGTGTTCCCACACATATATCTTTGCTTGCCAAGTATTTCTTCACACTTGTCAAGAGCATCAAACAATTTCTTCACGGCCTGAAGGAAAAAGAAGCAATCAAACAGAAAGATTCATTAAAAAGTACAATCAATAGACCTAGTAATCTACGTATATTAATCCACCCTTGCAATCAGGCAATACAGGATTTAAATTTTAGACGCCACCCCTGCAGAAAAGATTCTCTATAAGCAGTCCCAATCACCATCCAAGCAAAATTAAGGTAGTCACTTGAATAGAAAACCAAGAAGTGGATGTTGATCAAGACCAGTTTTGACAATTCTTTTTTCTCTACAGATAGTGTTTATAGTGAAAAGCCCAATTCACAGCGATCAAACCTGTTTATTAAAGAACCATACTAATACACCGGTCTGACAAGACGGATCAAGATTTCAGCAATAAGATTTTGCTGACATGACGTCATTAAAGACTCATAGTCACCAACACAATCAACACTCTAAAAGAATCATCAGCCATGTGCACTGACTAGAGATGATTTAGACAGTCCATTCTTGCATCCTGAAAGCTAATCAAATAGGAAAAAGAAGCATAAAATCAAATTGAGTTCTCTATTATACTTCTCTAGCTAGAAGAGCCAATCAAACACCTGAATAAATCTCTACATAGGTCAGCATTGCAAAGAAGTCATCTGGGAATATGGTTGCTGTTATTCAGCATCAAAAGCCAGAGTTCTCTCTTGTTCTTGGAGCACTGTCCTACAGCCAGCCACCGTGCCCACCACAATTTGTATCTTTTAATCAACTTCCCAATTTTTCATGTGCATGCATGCTGTATCACATGATAGCTCGCACGCGATCTCCCAAAGTATTAGCTAATATATTCTCCACATGTCCACAAAAACAACACCATTCCCTCTACTGCCAACTACAGTAAGAACATGACACCTGCTACTCTTAAAGTAAGAGTTGCAAAATCAATAGGGATAGGGCCCTCAACTGGATCCATATTCCAAGACTTAACCACATATCCAGACTTGGGGATAGAGTCACTCAACTGCGTTCATATATCCGGCTTACCGTATTTTATGGTGTCACCAGCATAATTTTCTGAAAAATCACCAACAACCGCACCACTGACAAACTCTTGTTCAGGAAAGGGGAAGCAGACAAAGGAATTTAAAGCATTTACATGATGAGCAGTGTTTAGAAAGCAGAGAAGGGAGGAAGGTGATTATTTGTGGCAGTGAAATTTCATCCTTTATTATTTAATTAAAGAACCTGACATTTGCACCTGTCCTGCTTTGCCCTGTGGCCCTAACTAGGGTCTTTCAGTGCCAGAACCTGGGGAGGGAGATTTCCTAATATAGTTTTCATCAGATGAAAAATGTGCTCAAAGGGAAATGGTCCTCGACCTATAAGCTTCTGTGGCATAGGGGATTTCATTTTCCAAGAACCTCAGTAATCAACAAATTAGCTATTTTCTATGGCATATGAAGGCTCTTATCATCAGTTGAAAAAGGTTGTAACAGGTTTTACATGAAAGAGTGCAACTAAAAAACAACCCACATGAACTTTACCAAAAAAGAAAAAAAGAAAAACAACCCACATGATGATTATCATTTTGTCGAAGGATAGATTGTGTAATTTTCCAGATTAAGTTACTCTTCTTGATTTAAGTAACAAATGGAATGACAAGTCTTGCGCAAGTACAAACTAAGAGATAATTACCTCATCATATGGCCCCTGCTTCCTGGCAAAGCCACACTTGTACACACCATTATTAATGGCATCATATATCCATTCATTGGTTTCATCAATAAGAGTTTGCAAGTGAGGAGGATATAGGTCCAAAGCAGCATTCTCTGCTATGTTATTGAACTCAGTGTTGACCATGCGAATGATCTCAGAGCTTTCATTGCTAACAATTGTTTTGAGTTTCTTATCCCATAGAACCTAATCCAAAAGAAAAAGTTTTACCTCATCAGATATGACAACAAATGAAAAAGATCAGAAAAATATATGCCGCTTTTGACAAGAAAGAAAGCACAAATAGCAGCACACATCCACATAAGGTCACTTACAGGGACTGTGAACTTCCCAGAGTAATTGGTACTAGCTAACTCATAAAGCTCTCTTATACTTTTTGCACCATTAAGAGAATCTGGTTCAGCTCCAGGTTCCTCAGTATCTGAAGAAGGGAAAACCCACCCCATATGCTCATCACTTTCCTTTGTTCTCTCCCACCGAGGTTTGACTGACTGAACATGGTTGGAGATCCCAATTTAGTAAAGTTAATCCCAATTTAACTCTAAACCCCTAATTCAATTTACCGTGAAACTGATGGCCTTGTCGAGTCCTTTGATCTTCAAGTATGCAAGACACCGGGACGCCCACGGACAGGCATATGATATATAAAGATGATAACGTCCAGATTCTGCTGGAAACTGTGAACTAGGATCCCTCGAAATAAAATTACGAAATGTTGAAGCCGTTCTGAGAAATGCACCAGAATCGGACATCTCATCAAGCGCAGACCGAGCCATCTGACTACCGTTCTGGGGACTCCACAGGAAAACATGATCAGCTAAAGAGTCTATCATCTCAAAACTACAGTAGCAGTTACACTGGAAAAAGAGAGGTCTTACAAGTAATTAAAAGATTTCTTTCCTTACAAATTCACCAACTGATTAAACAACTTCTGAAGCTGCTATTGTGGAAGTTTAAAGCTCAAACACCAATATAAAAACACATGGATGAAATGGTATCTTTATTACAAGGTTTATTCTAGAAAGTTTACATTTGATTCTCACATGATCCACACAGTCATATTTATCTAGAAAGAATTTTTCTCTCCTGATTGATTTCAAAGGCAATTTTCATGATAATTTAATGAATAACTCAAATGACACACTTAAAGGTAAAGAGAAATTCAACTATACGGTCAGCTCGAATTAATGCGAAAAAATTGTAAATAAGATTTCTCAAATAAGTAGATGAAGTTCCATGCAATGATTTTGCTGAACATGTCCTAAAAGTCAGTAACAAAGAATTCCAAGCATTTGGTGCCTCTTAACTATTCAGTAAGGTTTTGACCAAAAAAACAGTATTCATTAAGCAGGAATCTAATAATCGTTCAAAGTAAAAATTGTCCAGTAAAAGAAAAAATCCACTATCTCTCTTCAGGTTTTTCCACCAAAATTGCCCGTCGACAATCTCCAACATTGAAGTAGAGCCAATTCAAAGTGACAAGGCTCAAGTACCTTTGGTAATTGCAGACTTCCAATCAGCATGTACTACACTTCTACCATTACTATTGCAGGGAAAGGAAAAAGGAAAAGACAAGATGGAACATAAAGTGCAAGCGAAGCTAAGAATCAGCATTAACACCGAGAAGAGTTGCAATCAACCTCCAATATTCACCCAACGGCGCAAAGTCGCAATATTGCAAATGGCAATGACCACCAAATCGCCATTGACAGCAACCTTGTGGCCTGTGGCTGTAAACAGCCCCAAACTCACAGTCAGAAGAAACTTCATGGGAGTTGAGATCGACCATAAACAAAATTTAATGCGTTCAACCGGGTGTGTGAAACCCTGATTTATGCAGACCGTTGGAATCTGCTGGATGGGTTTGAACCTGATGGACCAAAAATGCATTTGGGTGGTGCCCAAAACAGTGGCTCCACGATCCACCGCTTAGAACCGGTAGATCTAAGAAAGAAACCATTAGGGCCACTGAAAGCCACGCATGGGATTCTCCCATCAATTCTAACCAAACATGGGATTTTCCGACACAGTGAGCCAAAATGAAAAGTTTCGATCACAAGTTCAGGCACCAGTAGCAGCAAAAACTCATTCATCTTTCCAAGAAATTTAGCAGCCCCCCCTCCTCGTCCAGTCACATACATGTATCGATCACGAGTGATCAGCTCAGCGCAGTGCACAATTACTAAGTACCCGACAGCCCGACACCGACCCAAAATCCCCATCCAAGAACTCTGTCGGAACAGGAAAAGACCGATGGAAAGTGACAGTCGATCTATATCTGCTAAAGACAAAAGAACCCCCGTCGGACGTTCGATCATTCAGCAGAGGACGACACGACACGACACGACAGAGATGGGGAGTGAATTCGAGAAGGGCAGCGAGGGGTTTCAGCTCGATACCTTGGACGGAATCCGAGTGCAGCAAGAGAAGCGGTTGGACTTGGGAACCAAAGCAGATGCTAAAAACTTGGGCTTGAAACGAGATGCGATCATATTCATTGGTCCCGCCATTTTATACTTCTTTTTATGGCGCACTTGCTGCGACTATTGTGGAAGATTGGTTTTGTCCTGTTATATCCGTCTATTTCTTCAGCGGTGGGCTGCGTCGGGGCCCGTCACGCTTACGCCCGTTCCAATCCAACTACCAATTCGCATCTTTGAAGTATAATAACTTTTTTTAGATTGGTTTATTATTCTTGTAGCTTTCAAGTTTCTTAAGATTAGTTAAGATATTCGACTCATATTAAAATAAAATAATCCATTTATTTTTTAAATTTGTTCAGCTTGGAAAACTATTCATCCATATTATTTGGTGACTGGGATTAATATATCCTAATTTGAGTTGAATATCTTATGTGAATAATCTACGTATTAGTTATTTTTCTATTCACCATTCAAACATATTGGATCAAAAGTCAAATTGACAAATTCTGTTAACTTGAATTAATGAAAGGTTATTATTGAACATTTTTATATAGTCTATATAATAAATTGAATATGTACTAAAAGTTCAGGATTACATTAAAGATATTAAAAGTTCATAAACAATATTACATATTGGCTTAAAGTTCAGTAATCACATTAAACAAATTAAAAGTGAATGGAAGACATTGCACATCCTATTAAGGTCCAGAGACCAATTGTGCAATGATCCTATACTTAAAAAAAAAAAATGGCGGTCATTTCATCAATGATCAATCAAGTCTATTTGAATTTAGGAATCAACTAGAATTGATTTAATTCTTGAGTTGAGCCGATTTCATACATGAAGTCAACAGATAAAAAGAATTTTTACACTCATTAAGGTTTGAGTAATAGTATCAATTATAAACAAATAATCATGTAACCTCTCGATCAAGGACATATTTTATAATGAAATGATGCAATTTCTATATAAAATTTTTAATTTTTACACGACATAAAATATGGACCGATTTCAGATGTGTCTAACTACTTGGTTCAAAACCAATTAATTCAGTTTCCAATTCCAAAATTTTGGAACTATTAAGTTACATCCACTGAGGCATATAGTTAGAGACTCTCTTTTGCCTTACCATATGGTTAAGCAAGAATGAGAAGCTGGTGTGGCAAGAGGCTCTCAGGGAAAGACTGTAAAGTTTTAACTGATCAAACCTTTTGTAAGAACCAGAAGTTGGTCTGACTCTTGCTGGACAGCTGCAGCCCATAAGATCTGTTCCATCATTGTTTCTTTCTGGTGTGGATCTTATTTTGCCCAAGAAATGATGCTGCGGTTCATACTTGTAGTATGGGGATGGTAAAAAGGTGAAGGTAAAATGGGTTGATGTCTGCCTGCCCAAGAAGGAAGGAGGTCTAGGACTCTCCAATTTTATAAATGGAGCAAGTGAGCTGCGATGAAACTACATTTAGCTCATGGATTCTAGGTCCCTGTGGACTGCATAGGTCAAGTCTCATCTACTAAAGAGGGGAAGTCTTTGGCATGTTCACAAGTACCTGCAATTTCCTCCTATATTTGGAGGAAGATCCTTGATGCGAGGAGGAATATTACCGGCAATGGGAAGGACACATTTTTTATGGCTAGATCCTTGGTAACCTTGTGGCATTCTCACATTTTTCCGTGAGAGTGCTCCATGATTCTAGATTACCTTGTGCGTGCCAAAGTAGCAGACATGATTGAAAATGGTGTCAGGGTATGGCATGTTGCATGATCAAATCTACTGGGTATATCCAAGCTAGATTTGTGGTCTTATTGAGCCTAACACTGCTCAAAGAGAAAATGTGATATCTTCCTACTCCTAATAAGTTCTTTGTTAGTATTGCTTAGAGTGTTATCACAACGAGAGATCGAAAGGTTTCTTGTCCTACCATTTTCCCAGAAAAGAGAGAGTGAACAAAACCAAGAATTGAATAACTAGAATTGTCTTTGGAAATGAGAACAAGTACTTTAAGCATCTGTTTTGTAACTAGCATGTGTTTTTTTATTTTTTTTTAAATTTTTTTATTCCTCACAGTAGAAAAATAATATAAATTTGTTTGGTAATATTAACTAATTTTTCTATTTCCTATAATAGAAAATTAGATAGGGAATAGATTTAGAACGGAAACAATATATATATAGTTTCTAAGAACAGTTTCTAAAATAATATTATTTTCATTTTTTTTTTCCTCATCAAGTGAGTCTAGCTGGTTGTCAAGAATATAAATATTACCAAAGTCTCGTCGGTTGTCAATGATATAAAATATTACCAAAGTCTAATCGGCTATCGATAATATAAATATTACCAAACGTAATTTAATAATTCTCAGATTCCTAATCTTGCTGTCAACTTCAAAATCATACGTCTCCCATCAACATCCCACCAACTGCCACCACCACCGTCCATCAGCACCACCCACCAATTGGGGTGCGAATAAAAGACCGGAATCTCGAAACCCCACCCAGCCCGAAATTCATGGGCCCAAAATGGTCGGGCCAGTCTTGAGGCCTGTTTATTTTTTCTGCTGTGGGCCAAGCCCAAATGACCCTGCATGGCCCGAATATTATAGTGTTTAAGTATATTTGTTATAACAGCAATTACAAAACGAATAGTCTTTTTTTTTTTCAAGAGGAAAATGCTTAACTCTTTGTTAACTTAGTATTCAATTATATTATTAAAAAAAACTTATACGAATGAGATTAATCTTTATGAAACTAGATGACCCAAATTAAAATCAACTAAGAATTGTGGAATTGCGTTTGACATTGGTATCAAACATAACACTACACACTTGATTTGTAATAGTATTTTGACAGAATTCAAATACGATTATAAAATAAAATAGTAAATTGTTCCAAAAGTTCAACAGAGTCACTTTTATGTGTACGCATTTAGCCATGGCACTTTAGCACTTTTGTGCGTAAATGTATTGGGTAGGTGATAGTACTCAGCACGTGTGGTACAAAAAAAAAATGAAATAAAATTGGAATGGAATGAAATGGTAATGAAGAGGGAATTAATAATCTTTTTTTGGGCTTCAACAATGGAATGAGCTAAATGAACATTCTTTTACTAGCTTAGTTGATTCCAATAGAAAAATTGTACTGAATGAAATAAATATAGTTTCAAAAAATTGTCATTGGATAGATATTTTCTCGCTAAAAAATATTGCTAAAATTAAGTGGCTAATAAATTAATTGATTCAGATTGACGTTTTAAGATGATTAATATCATAATAATTTTCTTTGAGATAAATGTGTCATCTTGTTGTTTTCTTTGAAAATAGAGAAAGTTAACACTATCTTACAGGAAGGACGTGCCTTGCATGAGCATCTATTCTTCATGTCAAGACTTCAAGAAAAGAAAAAGGAAACTGTCGACGACGGATGGGATTGGGTACTTCGAAAAGAAAACGAGGATTTTCTCGTTCCTCTCTCCAAATCACGGCATCTCCAACGCCTCTCTCTCTCTCTCTCTCTCCTCGTATCATCGGACCGCGAGCAACTGCCGGTTCACACCATGAGCCTGTGACAGCACCGCCATGAGCCCGACTCCGCAGCCAATCCTCCGGTAGAGTGAATTTGAACACAGGAGTGAGCACAGCGGTTGGATTTATTTGGTAAACGCTTAGAAAGTGGTGGCGCTTAACTAATTCGACTATTGAAGTGGCGGTGGCGCTTAACTACTTCGACTATTGAAGTGGTGGCGGCGCTAGCAATTAGGTAGTACCAACACTTTACGAGAGCTTTCGTGTCATGTCGGAGTGTCACACACTCTTGAATACTCTCTGACATTCGATTAACACATGTCAAAAAATCTAACATCTGATCAACTTTCCTGACACTCGAATTGGAATTCTGACATGTAAATTTTCGGTACTTGATTCCGATACGCAAAATCAATTTTAAAAAGTTTCTATAAATGAGGGGTCATAATGTGTGTGTATATATATAAAATAAAAAACAATAATAAAAATAATAAATGGGGAAATAAGAAAAATTTAATTTTTTCTTCTCTTCTGACTTTTACTTCTCGTGATGCACAATTCAACCCTAAAGTTTTTTCTCTTCTCTTCTGACACGTCAAACACACAAGTTCAGAATGTGAATTACTTGTTTTTTTTTTCCAAATTTTGTAAATTATTGGAATGGAGTTGAATTTGTCAAATTGAAATAATGAATAGTATTAATAAATGATGTACTAATATTTTTAGTATAAATTCATTCTAGGATTTTTTTATTATTTATTTATTTATGAATTTGAATCAAATTACATAAAAATAATAATTTTATACAACATCTCATGTCACATGTTAGTATCAGTATTACTTAAGCGGGTGGCATTCGAAGGAACAACAATGGCTTAGACTCCACCAACTTAGGGCCTGCATGGTTGCACCTTGTTTGTTCCAGGAATGAAATTTCTGTTTTTGTTCCAGGGGAACAGAAACATGTGCGTTTGTTTTTTTTTTTTCTTTTTGTTCCGCGGGAACAAAAAAAGAAACGAAACAAGAAACACAAATTTTGTGTTTTTGTTTCGGAACACAAATCGAAATTTTTTTTTTTTCTTTTTTTCTCTTATTTTTGTTCTTCTTTCTTTTGGCGGTCGCCGCCTCGGCCATGGCCGGCGACCGGCCGACCGAGGACGAGGGCGGCGGCCTCGCCCGGCCACGGCGAGACTCGCTCGCCCCGGGGCGGCCGACGCCGCGCCAGATCCCGGCGAGGCCGAGGCTCGCCGTAGCGGGCGAGGGTCGGCCTCGCCATGGCCGGGTGAGCTCGAGCTCGCCCAGATCCATGGCGAGGCCGAGGCTCGCGCCGGCCGGGCGAGGTCGGCCTCGCCCGGATCAAGGCGAGGCCGACCTGCGCGCCGACCTCGCGCCGGGCGAGCTCGATCTCGCCCGGATCCGGCGAGCTCGGCCTCGCCGGATCAAGGCGAGGCCGACCTCGCCGCCGGCGGCGAGCTCGATCTCGCGATCCGCCTCGCCGCCCGGATCCGGCGAGCTCGAGCCTCGTCGAGCTTCGGTCGCGTCCGGCCAAGGCCTTGGCGGCGACCGGCCAAAAGAAGAAAAAAATGAAAAAGAAAAAAAGAAAAAGAAAAAAAGAAAAAAAAAAAATAAGAAAAAAATAGAAAAATAAAAGAAATAAAAAAATTATCCAAATTTACCAAACATGTTTCTGTTTATTTTTTATTCCCGGAACAAGTTTACCAAACGCGTATTTTTGTTCAAAATTGTTTCCTGGTAAATACTTTTTCTATTTCTGTTCCCTGGAACAATTTTTAAACAGAAACACAACCAAACGCGCCCTTAGCTTCGACCTCCTGTGGCTCCACTAATGACGGTGGGAAAAAAAAACTTCCAGCGTCGGCAACTTCATGAAGATTCTTTGTGTCATTGGCTATCGTACTCCTGGCTTATCTCGAACCGAATTGAATCAGCCCAAAATAATTTATATTGGGCCAAGATGACTTGTTTGGGTCCATCTGATGAACTCTTAATCCCGTATTAGATCTGTTAAACGGGTGAGTAAGGTTGAGTTTGGATTAAGTTATAAAATGTCTGATTCAAATTGATCAATTTAACTTATTTATGACTTATTTATCATAATAAAATTTTTTTACCCATACCCAACCTGACCAATTTCCAAATATATACCCAACCCATTTAACTAAACCCAAAAAAACTTATTTCTTATAATTTTTTAAAACACTTTCATACAATACAAATCTAATGGATAATATATATATATATATATATATATATATATATATATTTAAAAAAAATAAGCATCTGTTTGTTTCTTGGAAGATAGAAGCATTTTCTCAAGAAAATTACAATATTTTCTAGTTTTTGCCTAAAATCTAAAAATAATTTAGAAAATATTTTCTGTCATTTGATATGAAAAATAAGATTATTTTTATTTTTTGGTGACCCGGGAAGCGCCGTATAGCTGGTGGCGTAAATCTGAGGCAATCCGTAGGGACCCACCTCCTACGTGCCATAGGTAAGTCGCACAAATGATTAGGTGGGGAGTTGAATTTTGGCCTTGCGGGTGGCCAGTGTGCAACTCCACCATCTCTGCCACCAACGGGATGGGTAAAAAAAATTTACTTAGTGCACTCATTTTAATATTTTTATTTTTTATTTTTAAATAGAATTTTTAGTTTTAATTTTTTTCTCTTTTCTTTCCACCTTTTTATTTTTCCTTCTTCTTTGACCAATTGCTGACCATAATGACAATCAATAACTAGTCAATAACTAGCCACATGCAAGCTTGAGCTCTCCTGATTCCAATGAGCCAAGCCTCGCCTTAGCCTCACCAAATCGTGAGCTCGTGCTTTGCCAATTATCATCGTGTTGGCCATCAGCTGAGGAAGATAGAAGAAGGAAAAAAAAAAGAAAAAGGAAATATAAAAAATTGTAATAATTTCGATTTATATAAAAAAATATTTTTATAAGGTTAAAGACTAAAGAGAGAAAGAGAGTGTCCGAGTCTTGGCCCTTCTAGTTGTGTTAACTTGCTGGTTGCCCTTATGACAAAAAAAAAAAAAAAAATTGCTGGTTGCCCGACCTCATGACAAAATATGAGTGGGCTCGAACAATTCGGCCTAGAGTTTCCTTGAACCCAAAAATAGGCCAGCTAGATTCAAGGGAAACTAGCCCAGAGGAAGCCCAGGTCCATTCGGGCCAGTTCGAGACTAGGTTGAACTTCACAAGAAAGACAAATCGTTCATTGTTTCCTTATAGTTTCCAACTGGATGAGATACAAAAGCGAGTTGGAATCAGAGCTTTTTTAATGTAGAATGTAACTTTATTTTAGATTTATTAGGGTTCGTTCGTTTCGCGGACAATGGACCATTTCCAGAAAATATTTTCCCAGAAGTCATTTTCCAGAAAAACGACAATATTTTCTAATGTTCGGCTAAAACTTAAAATTGTTTCAGAAAATATTTTATGGTATTCGATAAGGAAAATATTTTCCGAAACTTCACCACTTAGGCATGCAACACTTACCGACCTATAAATCCATCAAATATAAACTTGCCTTTAAATCCAGGCAAACTTACTTCATATCTTTGTTTCCTCATTATCACCAAATGCTCATTTACTCTAAAAAATGTTCGTATGGATTGTAAATAGAAGCAAAGGAGAAAAGAAGCAAAACATGTACAGTCCTCATGAGAATCTTCCAGTTAAGTGGCATATTCTCCCCCTGCGTCTTTTGTGTTCTAATAAACAAAAGAAAAAAGAAGCAAAGCATGTAAAGCCATTTGCTTGAATAATGTGCAACTGCAAGGTAGAATAAACAAAGAAAAAGATAAACAAGAGTGCAGAGCGCGAGCTTGAGATCGATGAGCTCAAGATTCACCTAGCAACGGCTGACAACTATCCAAAAAAGAAGAAGATGGGAAAAAAGAAAAGAAAAAAGAAAGCAAAAAATAAATAGAAAAGAAAAAAGGGAATTAAAAAAAGAAAAAGAAAATTAAAAAATAATTCGAACAAAAAAAGAAAAGAAGAAAAAGAAAGGGGAGAAAAAGTGAGGATTTGTAGGTGTGAGATAAGAAATATGAAGTGAGGAAAATGTTTTTCACTTTTCAAAAGTGGAAAACATTTTCTCTTAGTTTAGAAGATTTTTTTTCCTTTTATGGAAAACATTTTCCTCAAGAAATTCATTTTCCGTGAAACGAAGGGAGCCTTATTGTCTTATTCGTATTTCAAGTGATAATGCTCTTTTTTTGTAATGTTTGTTTGTTAGGAAAGTAGGTTTAACTGATTACGCTATAAATATCGGTGATGCTACAACTCCACAGTTAATAAATTGATATTGAGATTATTGAGTCATTGTCAAGAGGCGGGCGTGTCTTCCTTTTTCCTCAATTTTATATTTGATTTCCTTCCCTATCTTTTTTATTTATTTGTCCCTCCTTTCTACAATTCTCAATCGTGTTTTTGCTACCCGATTCCATCCCGCATCAGTTTGGCATCGAAGCTACATAGGTTCGTTGTGGATTGATAATAAAGAAAAAGTTCCTACGTTAATTGCCCTTTAAGATCAATTTTTGTTTAGAGATTTTGCCAATCATTGATCAAGTTAGAGCTCTAAATCTAGCTTAGCTATGTAATCTTAGGCTTTAAAAGAAAAATGGGGTAATAACATCACAAATATCTCAAATTTTGCTCGTAATACAATCGAGTACCTGAACTTTTTTTCATTTGGTCAAGAGCCTCAATTTTTCAATATTAAATCAATAGGAGGGCTTCGTTAATTAAATTGATATGTTGTATAATTCTGTTTGACATGACTCGCTAACTTTGCATAATTTAGGCACAATTTGTGACGCGGCTCGCTTACTTAGCATAAACTGTGCCATCTCCATCGATGTATTGGGTGATAAGGGGAGAGAGAGTTTTTTCTCAGTTGAATTTAACTATCCAATGTCAAGAAAATTGTCCAAAAGTCTTAACCTATTATACTTTTATCAATTCAAATATAATTTTTTTTTTAAATTTTACTAAGTCCCAAATCTTGTCACGTGTTATCATTGAGTCCACTTAGCTAATTTTGTCCAAAAATTAATAACGTGGATAACGTCTATTTTATGTGACACAACTAACACTAACGTAAATAACTATTTTAATATTTATTCATTTTTATTTTTCTTTTTCTTTTCTTTCGTTCTTCCTCCTTTGGTGAGGCTTGCCTCCATCACCAGGGCAAACCTCATTGTTGCTAAGTGAGTTTGACCTTGCCATGAACAAGCAAGCTTTGCCAAAGGCTAACAAGGTCAACCTCGTTGACCCTCACCTCTAGCCAGTTGTTGAGGTCTGGCAATCGACCGTAAGAGAAAGAAGGGAAGAAAAATAAAAGAAGAAGAAAAAAAGGAGAAAAATAATATAAATTGTTTTAGAAATTATTATTAAAATTTATTCATGTCAATATCGGCTGTGTCACATAGAATAATTAATGTCCACATCAATGATTTTTAGTCAAAGTTGATCGGATACACTCAAGGTACAATGTGAAAAAGTTTATAACTCAATTAACAAAATTAAAATATATGGGATTGATTTAGTAAATGTACAATAAATTTATGACTTTTTGGATAATTTTCCTATCCAATATGTGTTTGTTGAGTGCTAGTGTCTCAAGAGGCTACATTGAAAGCCAATATTCCGTTTGCTATTTTAATGTAGGCATCCATTAATCTACATTTGAAAAGTTGAGACATTTGATTGAATAGGGAATCAAGGTTTATTTAACTAATGGTAAAATAGACTAAAGCTCACACACTTGAAATGTCATTACCAGGAAAAAAAGGGAAAGAAGAGTATCATATCCGAGTTGTCAATGCATTTTCTAGGAAACTCAAGTGCATATCAAACTTTGACCGATACGCAATTGTCATGGTCCGTGAATCCTCCCGTACTCGTAACACTTGTGAGTGGTGGTTGGGGTTATTAAGTGAAAAGTGAGGATGCAGATGGGACGAACACAACTGGTTCGTGAGAGTGGCGTTAGGACGGTTGGTGCTAGGAGTTCTAGGATAGAAAGATTATATCACTTAGGAATTCTGAAGCGGAGTTGGCCTCCCGTGCACAAACTGGTTGGGGGTTGATGCCGCTCTTCTGATGAGATCATGGCAGGTCGAAACCAGTTATTGAACCTAAAGAGATCTGCTATCTCACTGAATAGACTAGATGCCCGAGCGAAGCTGGGCGTGGTACGATCTCGTACACAGAAGCATTCACCATATTGTGCTATGAAACAGTTATAGAAGGAAGATTGGTCTGGCGAATTCCGCTCGCCAAGCGCCGTACGGGTCGTTCCGCGGCCAAGGAATCTGTTGGCCCGTGACACAATCACGAAGAAAATTCACATCATCTTGCATAACAGGTGACCTAATTATTTATGACCCTGTATTTTGAAGTATGCCATGCATAACATCTGACATAGGATGAGACATTGAATGTCTCATATTGAGAACGTTATGAGCGAATGATGTGGCAACTAAATATAATATGAGCAAGCTAAATAACATGGAGTACAAATATGACACGTATGATGATGAGGCAATCAAATATGACGTGCAAACGATATGCAAAATGACATAGTAACCCAATAAGAGATGTACGACTGACAATGACGAGCATAATAATTTAGCAATCCACTATAGCATGGGTAATCATGACATGTAAGAATGCATTAATATAATTTTAAAATTCGTGGGGAACCATGTTTTGAAATTGAATTTCTGAATAATAAAATGACGATTGGCACGCGCAGGGCCTCGGTTCATGAACTTGAATTGGATGTCTACTAGGCATTGACCTTCGATCGCAGCACTATCGCTGTACAACCCAGTTCAATCCCTTTGATATGAGTCTTAATTTTTTTTTTTTTTAATAAAAATGTCGAACGTCTTAACGGTTGGCTTGCAAAATATGAGGTATATTCTAGCACTTCCAATATATATCCACCTTATATCGTATTTCAGAACTGCAGACTTTATAATGTATTAGTAAATATTATGTTTGGATTTGGTGACCGCCTAAGTGCTTGGTTAATTACTTCTTTGTATTGCATATTTTTATCAATAATCTACTCTTACTATTAAACGATTTAAATATTTCTTCACAAACTTAATCTTTCACATATCAATTTCTTATAAACACACAAGGCGCGTTTACATTTGCTAGTATTTTAAAGGAAAACTTCTCAAGGAACTCTGTTCATTCTAACCAATCTTCGCAAGCTCTAATCTATTGCTAACTTAGCATTTTTAGTCTTTTTCTTGAACTCCATTTTGTTTTTTTGTTTTTTGTTTTTATACCCAGGAACTCCATTTTGTTTATATAAATCAAAGACAGAAACTTTTTAAGAAAATCTAGCCATTCAAGTAACCTTAGCAAGTTATACCCATCGCCGACTCAGCAACTTTAGTCTTTTCCTTTAACCCAAGTTCGTTATTATTCTGTATTATTTTTGCCTATGGACCTGAAAGTTGACCATTATGTCCATTTCCAATTAATTGTTTCCTTAACCTGTGCTAAAGTATTTCTTTTATTCATATCGATTTTAATTCTCTCTTTCCTTGGCCGAATGCCATATTATTACCTACCATAATCAACTCCATTAAAATAATAATCTATTCATCCCTTTAATGCAACATTTCCAATTCTGTCGTCATTGTTACCAATTATCACATCTTAATTTAGCCTTTTGTTTTCTCTCCTTCCTCTGACTCAAGGTCTTCAACTTCTGTCATTTCCCCCCTTTTTGTTCATACTCTTCTGATTTTCACTTGGATTGTAAGCATTTCCTCTTTTCCACAATTCACGATTTTGCCCGAGATACCCGACTTATTTTAACATATTATTTTCCCCAATTGATGCGAGGGGCCTTAAATTTCCTCTTTTCCACAATTCACAACTGTTTTTGTCGAACTTTCCTTTTATTTCCAATGAAAGAATTAATTTATATATACGCACGCATTTGTTACACCATATCGACTCAAGTTTTGTCATTGCTTATTTTACTATTTATATCTTATGGGTTATCACATCACAGAAATGACACCATCTAAAAGTCCACAAGTTTATCTGAAAAAAAACACGGAAATTCTGGCACCTTGATTTTTAAAAGGTTATAATTTTTTAACCGAGCGAAATAAGAGGACCCATAAAGATGATGTTCAAAGTCCTTCGTATTGTTAAAATTACTTGCCATCCGCAGAACGAATTTACGTTAGAATTAAGTCCTCCAGGTCCTAAGTCAACGACCGTCAAACCTACGTGGCTCTTGCTACCCGAGTACCCTTCTCACATTGGGTCGTGGACCATGGCCAATTAGGCTCGGGGCTGCCTGCATGCCGCTCCTAGTCACAGCCAGCCGGTCTCAGTAGCCGGCAGGATCCAGCACACCTACAAGAGGATCCAGGCCACTACCACTTGGAGTGGAGATGCAGCAAACGGGCGTGGCGAAGATTAAAATAGCACCATAATGTTTTATCATACTACTCTATCACTGAACTTTGTGATCCAACAGCTATGCAATGTAAATTATCGTCTCTGCAACCAATGAAAATAACGCCACCAATCATCACAGGTGAAGAAAATACATCTCCTTCCAGCTCCAACCTCGCAAACTCTTGAACCATGCACCTATCCTCTTTCTGCTGGTTCCTTTCCCTTGCTACATCCTCCTCAATGCGAAGCACCAACACAGATCCCGAGCACGTACAAATGCAAACCAACCTGTAAAAGCAGTAATGTTATAAATTACAAGCATTAGGCCAACAAGCTTATGAAGTGTCTTTACCTGTCAGCTGAAAGTCGCAAATGCTCATCAAGATAGGCAGATGCAGTTATTGGATAGCCAGCATCGTATTCCCAGTATATCTCCCCATTTTCCTGAAGAATCCCCATAATGATAAGAAAATATGACAGCAAATTGATCGAAGGTCACAGTTTAAGAATAGACGGGGAGAGAGAATTTCCATCTCAGTATCATTTTTTGATATCCAACTTAAGAAAAACTGATGAAAGTAGGCCATGGGAAGATAGTTGCGGCCCTGGGAAGTTTGATAATGGGTGACACGCAGATTGCAGGGGTTTGTCGACAAGCAGTGATTACACCAAGAAACAGCAATGAAGTGAATAGAGAGAAAAATGATCGCAAGAATTGTTTTGTATGGTTAAATGACACAGAAACTTATTTTAAATGTAGGGGAAGATTTTTTCCTCAATGCCAATCAAAAGCAAAAGATTCTTCCAATATTGTGAAACTAAAATGAAGTTCGTCAAATTGAAAAGTTTGGTAGGAACTAGAGAAGAGACAGGTACTAGGTGGCAATGCCATCTATATGCAAAACTACCTGCAGAAGTCTTCAGAAGATTGTAGTAAAACCATAGCAACTAATGCATAGACTTACCAGTTAGCCCCAGAGACATGGTTAAAAGACTTAAAAACAAATGGTCAAACTAGATCGATACAAATTCTTGGACAAGTCAAGTCAAAGTGAATATGATAAGAGTTGGACCATACTGGTTCTAGTGAAAGAATACTTCCACTTCTGGAGCAAATAAGCACCTGCATACAAGAGAAATCCTCACTTAGATCAAGAGCGAAGGTGGTTCCTTATTATCCTGTTCCTTTCAGTTTATTTCATGCTTTTTCAAAGATATCTCATATCAAAGCAATATGATAGTAAAGTAATTCATCTAGCAAATAGAGCATGAAGATGGATGAGACGAAGTCTAAAATTTGGATCACTTTTTGTGCACATTTTGCCATGCTTGTTTGTACCAAGTAATCTATTTCATTTTGGGTTATATTCACTGCATCCAAAATTGGCAATGCTGGTCTTCTTTTTGTTTAAGATATTTTCTGCAGTTTGGTTTTACATGGATTCTTTAGCTCACGTTACTTTATTGCCTCATCACGCCCTTACTGGAAACTTGTCCAAAATTTTCTTTAACATGCTACCCGGGACACATCTTGCACATAGAATGGACTTCGCAAAACGAATTCTCTACAGAAGTGTTTTACCTGAGTAGGGAGAACAGAAGTTATGCTGGCTCCAGCAAAAATAGGACCACCTGTTCTCCGCTGTTCAAAGTTAATAATTAGAATAAGATACAAAGCAGAATGCATTTGATAAGTTGGAAAGGCATTACAAAGTGAAGCAAGATAACTTGCATCCATTTAGTAAATAAAATGTCATCCACAATGGTAAAAATCAGCACCCTACTAAGGATCAATGGGACTGTCTAAGGATTGGAATTGAATCAAGGATCGCAAGATCCTAGAAGTTTATTAGAATAATTAAATATTAAACCACACCTTCGTCTAATAACTTAAGCTTTTAGAACGGTCGGCACTGGTCCCACCAAATCTTTCATGATATCAGAGCAGGAGATCCTAAGTTCAAATCTTTCCAGGACCCCTTTGCCTCCCCAATTAAATATGTCCACAATTAGTATCAGGCAAAAAAACCAAATTAAGCGTGAGGGGGAATATTAGAATAGTTAAATATTAAACTACACCTTCATCTAACAGCTTAAGTTTTTAAAACAATCGCCAGTGATACCACCAAATCTTTCAAAGTTAAAAAATGATCAAGTAAAATGTAAATGATCTTTTGCAAAATCAACTATGAGGTTTTTGTGAGATTAAAACTCCAAAGCAGTACTACTTTGAAGGCCTACACCTTCTAGAAAAGTCAGAACTTCTTCAATTATGTTCAGATTTTTATCCCTATTTATTAGTCTTGAAGAGTTTCTTTCATATTAAAGTATTTCGCCATTATAGAATAAAGTTTCTTTTGGGAAGTTGTTCTATCCTTTCTCTGGCTTTGATGTCCAGAAGAGAATCTTTTAGATTGTGCATTTCCTTGTGAATGATTCCTATTTGCTCCTTCAATTCCGTTCTTGGTGTTATACACCTTGGGGTTTTCTTACCGACCTCACATATGGCTGTAGATATGATTCAAATGATTGCTAAATGGTGGGTGTCCATCCAACAGCTATGCGAAAATCATCATTCCTCATTCTCTGAATTACACATCCAGCAAGTCAAACTTCCTTTAATATTTAGAGATGCACACCATGATGGTTGTAGAAATTGTAGAAGCTCAGTATTGTAACCATGTGATCCAATTCAGTATTCAAAGAAGAGGAGAATATGAGCAAGAATCATGCAATTCAACAGAAATCAATTCATAATTTGATAGGATCAACAACTTTCTAGCGAAACACCAATAAATGCAGCTTGCTAAAACGTCACCATAGAATTACAAGCTAAGCATCATGGTTTTTCTCAATCTAGTGAGTAAAGGAGACTTAAGATCTAAAATGGACACGATTCTAGACTGGACTCTAACCACATTACCAACACAACTATGAGGGTGGTCCTCGGGGCTTCTTGGGCACCCAATTAATTTCCACCGGGTGTGAAAGTCTATCCACCCCATCGTACATACACCTGGCAATTTCCGAGGATTTACAAACCTGTGCTCCTGGGGGTGGTCACAGAAAATGCTTAAGTGGGGTGATTTGAACCAGGCTTTTAGTGAGGAAGACAAACATGCTAACCAGTTAATCAACCCTTAGAATAGATATTGGTGGTTTTAAAAAACCTCATTTCGGAGAGATCAACCCATGAAAACTTATGAGACATTCCCATCTTGCTAATATATGGAAGGATACTCTACTTCATCTTCTCATTGGTAATACTTAGTTACAATACTGCCCAATTATGGATGAAAGCTGTCACATAGTTACGTTATTAAGCCTTTGCTCAAGAGGGACACTGTAGAAACACTGCCATTTCACCCAGAGATAGTGACAATTTGACAATGAACATTTATGCACAAGCTAGTAATAAGTTACTAAAATAAAAGTCGTTAAATATGTCATATGTAAATTATTTTTCTAGATATTTCAAGTTAACACCAATTTTCATTGAATTTTGATTCATTTTCCAGCTATCCTACAACTGTTTACCAACTCACAAGAGATTCTGCATGTAAAAAAAATAAGCCTTTCAATTTACACCTTTAACTTGAAACTATCACCATAGCTACATTCGGCCTATACAAGGGGACTGACAACATGACCAATATAACAGAGGTAAAACACGGCAAAGTAAGCTCTCTTACTGAGACAATAAATGGGGAGGAGAAGCTACGATGCATTGTTCATTAAACTGCAAGAACTAGAGTAACACTGGACCCCGTGGAGTAGGCATTTCTATTGCACATTGGGGTAGGTCCACGATGCAAGGAAACAACACACAACATAGATTGCCAGTTACTTGAAAAGAAATGATAAGACCATCTGTATCAGTGTCCACTCGTATGCCAAGCTATATTTATGTCTGTGCTTACTGCTTGTGCATATAAATGCAGATTTCTGCATCTCTGGCACTTCATCTACAGATGCAACTCCATGGAACAATAACATGGACTTGTTGCAGGACAACCCAATTATGAAGTTATAAGCTGAACTATCAATGCTCTAACTGTGAGAAGAAAATCAGTTGAAGAATTTTTTTTCACTGATGCGACATTTGTCTGCTTCCATGAAAGTTCACATTTCATGGATAGTGAACGTTTTCTAATGGATCACAATAAAAGGTAAGAAACTTGGTATCGAGAACACAGATCTGCAGCCATGTTGCATTAATAAGATATGCCAAACTTATGAGACCATAAAATGCAGATGTATAGTCTCCGACACTTTGCACTAATCAATCTCTCACTTCCCAGATTCTAGTTCATTAGAATCACAATACCAATAACTCAAATTGAAAAATCTCTGACACGTTGCACTGATCATTCTCTCGCTCGATAGATTCCAGCTCATTAGAAACCCAATACCAATAACTCAAATGTGGAAACAATCATCAAAATTGAACTTTCCAGAAATTTTGGATTTCTTAAATCATTTGGACTGCTGACTTAGATCAAGTGAAAAACTGAAAAAAGAAAAATCCAAAAACATTAAGTAACAAAATTATGTCGTACCTTCCAAATAATTGATCCAGTGGTATCTAAAGCCACAACAGATCCATCAACCAAGCAGCAAATAACTGTTGCAGAAGATGATAGTTTAGAAAAATACCACATAAGTTAAGAAAAAGTAGACTAACAATCAAGTGAAGACATTTCGTGGACTACCTAGAGCAGAAGAAGAACACACAGAGAGAGATCCGAATACTGGTGCTTCAAATTCACATAGCCAGAGAACATAAAATGGTACAGCCTGCACATTTCATGTTAACTTCTGGATCAGAATCTCTTAAACATGCTAGGGCCAACAATCGTATGATTAGGCATGTTTATAGTATAGAGAACACTATATCAAATAGCAAAAATTGCAAGCACTGCACCCACAACAGAAGGCATAGCTACAAACTGGCCATTGTAGCAGGGTAAAAAAAATAAAATTCCTAGCCACCACAGGATCATTGCATAAATAACAACACTGGCTACTAGCTTACCTTCTCTTACAAAGGAAGAGCTATTGAAAGACAATGGCCAGCTAAACTCATTCTGTCCCTGTTGCCACTAATTTCCACCATGGGAAAAATATTTTAGAAGTCCTAGACTTTCTGTATGGAGTGCAATTGATTTCCAAACACTTCAAAACGTGCAACCAAATCCTAAACCTTTTGAATTTTGTGCAATCAAATCCTAAAATGGCCATTGGTGATGTCAAATTGTTAGAAAATTGGACCTTTCACCAAATTTAGCATAATTCCAATCCTATCCAAGCACCCAGGGTTTTTGTTGCCCATTGATTATAGGCCTTGACTATGGAAGATAAGAATTAGATATCACATGAAATTGAGGAAACCAAGGTTTGAGTAACAATCTAAATTTGGTCATGAAATTTCAAAATTGAATAACAAACTCAAACAAAATTTCTGCTGACCAACTATAGGTGCCTAAAATCATGCATCAGTTGATCTTGACTATTCATTTTAGTTATTTTATCCTGATTTCATCGATTTGAATTAGAATCTTGATTTTAACATTTGGCGACTCGACTTATCAGTTCAAATTTGTTGATTTGGATTGTTTTACTGAAATTAAACTAGTAAGTCATATTAGTCTATTCAGCTGCGGTATCTAAGAATGGTTAAACATTCATTGATCATCTGTGGTTGAATTTTAGATTTAAGCACTGATTCTAGTTTTACTTTTTAGATCAATCTAAATTTAAAATTGAGCTCTATTTTCAATTAACACTCATAATCAAGCCATACTCAAGCCATACTCTGACTAGACAACAAAAACCCCCAGTTTTCCTATTACACAATAATGGTAGAAACCATGCTTAACTTGGTATAGCAGATGGTTTTCCCATGGCTAGATGCCAAAATGGGGGCATTTGTTGATTGCATTAATTTCAAAAGGTATGAATCAAATGCATTAATTTCAAAAGGTTTAGGACTTGATTGCACTTTTTGAAGCATTTAGGACACTATTGAACCCATTTTTAAGGAACTCATAAAAAAATTTAAAAATTGCAAAATAATTATTTTCTAGTTATACAGGTTTTAAAAAGAAAGAATAAATTCTTTATAAACCTTTCACAAGAAAAAAAAAGAAAAGGTCATGAAAAACATTCTATTTTTAAAAGGAATAATAAAAGAATGCAAAACAGAAAGCCAATTCAATTATTTGGACTAAGAGAAATACCTAAATTGAGTGAAACTTAAAATGAAAAAGATGCTATAATCCATAATTGGATAATTAATTAGCTGCAGAGGTTGAACAACTTTATGAGGTGGATAGAAAAAGATCAGAACTCTAACGAAGGTTCTTCTTAACTTGAATGAAGTTGACTTATAACATGGTCCTCTTACAAAAGACAGTCATATTTCATATTCTAAAAATTTAACATTCTTCCCATGAAAGATGGATGCAAAAACAACTCAAGTTTCAATTAGGACTCTGCATACTGGGGGTGGTGTAAATCTTGATATCAAAGGTTCCAAGATTGGTCCTTTCATTGTATAAAACTAGCCAACCCATCCACAAAAATTATCCTAGTGAGCAAACATCTATGAATTTTTTTTTTTTTTTTTTTTTGGGTCAAAGTTTTATCTATATTTGTTCTGACATAAGCAGGTTGGGATATTTACAATTGGAGGTGGTCTTCAATGGTATTTGGACGTAAAAAGTGGACAATTCAGCATCTGCCATCGAGGTATTCAAACTCCAAGGAAGTAATACGGATAAAAAGTTCATATGTACCTTAATACAAAGAGCTGTTACACGACCACTAGTGGATCCTACATAAAGAGTGTCACGCACCTGCAATGAATCAATTGAATTTTAATTTTCTCAAGGATGGTTTCTGAGCAACTGCATGGTAATTAAGGAAACTTATGATACTGAAAAATGACCTATCAAAGACACGTAAAAACTTTTCACCTGAAAATTCAAGAAAAATCTCAAGCATCAAACATGTCAAATATGACAGTTTAAATCAATTGCACCAATTGTAAAATAAATCACACAAGTCCTTAGGCCATATTTGGTACAAGGAATGGAATGGAATCATGATTGCCTCCTCCAGGTTTTTTCTCTTGTTTAGTAGTATTGTAGAATTGAACAGGGTATTCCCATCAATTGTACCAATTGTAAATAAATCACACAGGGTATTTGCTACAAGGAATGGAATGGAATCATGATTATCTCCTCCAGGCTTTTTCTCTTGTTCAGTCGTATCGTAGAATTGAACAGGGTATTCCCAATGGAAGGCCCATTCTCTCTTTATCAGGAATTGGCAAAGAAGGAAAGTGACTTCCTCTCTAATTTGCCTCACGGCAGACACAAGCACACACATAATCAATTTTCCAGCATATCCATTCTCATTTTTTTTTAAAGGAATATCTGAGATTCTACAGTATCCCCTTTGGATGTCCATATTGTTCTTTTGTCACAGCCAAATGTAGGATTGAAAATATAATTTGATTCCCTTCCGAGTTTTATTTCATTTCTTCCTCCATTCCTTCCCATTCCTCATACTCAAATATTGTAGATGTTTCTCAAACCAATAAAAATATAACATCAGGAAATGCCAGATTCACCTCGTCAATCACAGGTGAACCAAAGATACTCCCACCACAGCTAATATTGAAAAGACATTGATGATTCTTGTAGTCAAGAGCATATAGGTTATGATCGTGAGATCCACACCTGCACAAATCCTTTTTGTGTCATTTGTCTTGAAGCAACATATAGAGCATCAAAATTGATAAAAGAGAATAGGAAAGATGAAAATTTAGGCTACCTAGGATAGTGGAACAGACATTGTAGAAAAAGAGCGTATAATACAGTGAAGAAGCAATAAAAAGGGAGAATAAGTGCCAGCAAAACAACATGGCCTAGAAAGGGAAAGTGAAATCTAAAGTCTAAATATTTTATTTGATAGAAACGTGTCAAACGGTGGGTTTTGAGCGCAAGAAAATATGGGTTGGAGATCGCTATCTTGTGAGTATCCTCTCTATTTTCTGGCTGTTTTGGAAAAAGCAAAGAAAGCAAGCTTTTGAAGTACAGGAGTCTTCAACCTGTAATTTTTCATGAAAGGTGCAAAACTTATGATTTTAGCATAATGGAATTACTAGCAGATGCAAATGCATTGGTTGCTAATATATGCTTTCTCTCGTAATAAAGATCTTTTGAATCTTGACCTCCTTTCGTACAAGGCTTTCCCCATCTAGCACCCTATAGTGAATTTCTCATTATCAATGAAAAGTGAGCTTTCTTGCAATAGCCCCCAAAGAACATGCACACTATTTTCCTTATCTTGCATCAAATCCCCAGTAAGAGGCACAAATTCGGTGGCTTCTGGCATCATCTAGCCCCATTCTAATCTGAACTGCTTCTCCTTAGTTGTGGTGCCATCACAGGCACAGGTGCTCCAAGGATTTATCTTCTCCACATTTGTAGGAATCTCGAAATATAATAGAGAAGGATAAAATTCTTTTAGTTGTTGGATTAGATTTGAATTCAATAATGGGTGTGGGGTTCCTTTCTGACAAAAAAAAACTGGCGCACAGACATTCATCTTAAATGTTGCTTCCCCACTCTCTTATCTCACTCTACTGACCAGGATGCGCTGGTTTCTGACCAGGATGCTCTGGTTTCTAACGTCTTGTGCATCAACACCAGCATTGTACTCAGAATTTCCACCTCAATTTATATTTTAAGGGAGGTTGATGTGGTCTGCACATTCATCTCTCTCTTTATAACCCAAGGTTAAAGGTATTGGAGAAGGACATACTCATCTAGAATTTTGTTAAATGCAGAGCCTTCTCTAGTAAATCTTATTATTTAGCCATCAGAAGTCTCTCTATTGACACCTTCAGACAATTCGTGCTAAAGCCATTTGGCTTCCTAATGTGCCCCTGAACACATCCTTTTTGTGCTGGGCAGCTACTTGGAATATTCTCATTTTCGAGAATCTCTGATAGATGAACAATTAATCAACTCAGTGCACATGGAGAATAGAAATATTGTAGGATCTTCAAGAGAGAGGGAGAGGGAAACAATGAAACTACATCTTTACTAGATAACTGAGCCTGTTTGGTTCAGCTTTCCCAATGGGCTTTGAGCCTCCGAAGCCCCGTGGGAAAAATAAAAAGTTTTTTGGTTCAATTTGTTGAGGCCTCATTGGCCAAATGTTAGCATTTGGAATGCCGAAAGCCCAAAGCTTTGGGCTTTCAACATTTTCTAATATTGCCCTCACTAATAATCATGTTTTCCTTTTTGGCCCTCAAAAAACACCATTTATTGTCTTCTTCCTTGGACTTGCTGGTCAACCGGTGAAGCTCAGCCAGCGGAACTCAGCAACCGGCAGCGAGATCTGGCTGTCGGGAAGCCTCACCTGAGGTTGTGCGACCTCAGGCGTCACGACCCAAGTGCTGCTACCGAAGGTTGAGCGACACAGGCGACGCTGCCTGAGGTTGAGCAACCCATGCGGCTCAACCTCCCCACCACCACCACCAGCTTGAGCCGCCTCCCTCACAATTTTGGCCTCTCTGATGCATCTGCATCTCCTCCTCTGTTTTCCTTTTCATTTTTTTTTTTCCTTTTTCTTTTCACCTCAAAGATGCTTTACAAAATATATACCAAAATGAGTATCCAAACACTCTTGCCTTCACCAAATGCCCATTCATTCAAAGATACTTGAGGAAATGCAAAGCCATTTTCCTAAAGTTGAACCAAGCGGGCCCTTAATAAAAAAGTACATGAGATGGCTTTACTTGTAGAGAATGAGAGACACTAACAAAACCCTAATGTCCTTTATGATCACCTACTTAGATATATATTAACACTCCCCCTCAGGCTAGAGCATCAGGTTGCATATGACAAGAAGAATTTTCTTCCATAGTCTATGACTAAAGCGCTGTGCAAGCCAGACCTTACACTAGATAAGGGATGTAGATAAATAAAATGGATTTGAGACAATGACAATGGTGCAAGCCGGAAACTTACACGACAAACTGAATGTAACCCATATCAACACCAGATTTGACAAAATAGTTGAGGAGACAAGTCAAGATGGGAAAGTTGACACCTTTCTCTACCTAGAATGACAAAATTAACATCGAGATAACCCTGACTCATGAATTGAGGCAAACTGAACCTCATCACCCCACAACTCTCGACTCTGGCTACTCAACAAATGTGTGCTTCACTCTTGAGCTCACAGCTGCCTGGAAACTTGATGGAGGCTTCACTAGTCAATGACGCCCACAATTGATAAGAGTCTCACAATGAATATCATCCACATTATTAGGCATGTTGAGAGTTGACTTGGGGAACTTTTTTAAGATAAGGCACTGCAGATTGGAGAACCAACACACCCCAGAATGCCTTTTTCTTTTCTGGAAATTGGGAAAGACAACAAAATAACAAACCTAAGACCAAAAACAGCAAATGGATGAGAACAGTAGCTTGCTTGTGACGGAGAAGTAGAACCAATAACCACGATTGAGAATGAATACATGACAGAAGGACTAGAGAATAGAGAGGCTCTAGTCTTCACCAGCGATAAGGATCTTGGCATAAAATGGACGAGGCTGCAGTGAATGACCACGACTCCCCCTTGACTACGATGGAGACGGAGAAACCACCGGCTCATGAGAGAGCTCTAAATCTCAGGGACAACTCAAGAGAACGCAACAAACATGAAAAAATGATGCCACTCTTGAAGTGTGGCTGCTCTTGAGGTTGACGAGGTAGAAAACATGATGGCAGAGATGATTTTTTTTCTTTAATAAGATTGCCAGCTAGAAAATAGACAAAGTAAGAAATTTTGGAGTTCATGGTTTTATTATCACCTTTGGTTGCCTAAGATCCCACTCTCTTGGTGGCTCTATTACTATGTAAATATTTTAGAATTTTCAAGAGAGTAGAGAGAATTAATAAAGACTACATCTTTACTAAATGATTGACAAATAGAGAACATAAGATGGCTCTATTTATAGAGCATGAAAGACGGAAACAAAACTCTAATTTCCTTATTTATAACCATCTAATAACTACAACCAAATATACATATATATATACTCAAAATAGAGAACATACGCACCATCAATTCCTTTATCAGGTGATGCTACCAACTGTTCTACAATAATTTCAATCGTTGAATCATTGCCCTGGGCCATGCAAATCTAGGAAATCCTCCATTTGATCTCATATGGTGCATTTTGGAGGGAATATAAGAAGAAGCCACAGCTACTTTCATCTTTATGGTTTTTAGTCTTCTTTGGTTTCGTGTTGCGACTCTTCTTTGCTACAACTCTATTATTTGAGTTTTGAGTTTTCTATTTCTTGTGGGGAAAAGAATAGCTCAAATGCCAAAACTTGACATAAGAGGACACTTAAATGCCAAAAGTAAGAAAAGTGATACTTAAGTGTCACTTTTTTTGAAAAATAGGACACGTGAGTGTCAAGTTCGGCAAACCCTGCTGGAAATTTTACATGGGAATTTTTTTATTAATATTGCTCATCTACGTGACTCGCCAGAGAGCTGATTTAGCAAAGAAACGCCAAAACAACATTGTTTTGCTATTGACGTCGATTATATTATAAATATTAATTAAATTAGATTTAAAACCAAATAAAAAAAAAATGAAAACAGTTGCATAATGATGAGGGCTTAGCCCTCGTTGCCGCCTCCTTGCTGTCGCCAAGAAGGGCCGGTGACGATGGGAGAGGGTTGCTGGATCTGGGGCAGGGCCTTAATCCTCGCCCGGATCTAGGCAAGGGCTACGAGCCCCATCGCTGGTTAGCCAAGGTCGCGGCCCTTGGCCAAGGCCCGACGACCCCAACCGACCCTTCCCCTACCGTCACCAGCCCTTCATAGCAATAGTGGGGAGGCGGCGGTGAGGGCTCAGCCTCCCTCGCCGCCTGCAATCTCCATCTTCCTTTTTTTTTTTTTTTTTAATTAAAAATTTAGTTATAAATTTAATTTAATTAATATTTATATTAATTGTGTAGCCATGTCAGCGTGCAAAACGACATCGTTTTGCACTTGCCTTGCCAGAAAATCGCCATGTCAGTATTTTGGCCGAATTCTCTCGCCGTTAGCACTTAATTAATTCATTTTATTCCGATTTTGGCATTTAAGTGTCACTTTCCTAACATTTAGCACTTAAGTGTCCCCCATGCCAAATTTTGGCACCCCAGATGTCCCAAACTCGTTTATTGTGTTCTGTTTTATATTTTTATACTAGAAAAATGTTTCTTGTAATAATTGTTTTTGCTTACAGAAAAAAGAAAGTGGTACCGTATCGCAGCCTGGCAATAATTCATGGGCAGAATCTCGTATTGGTCACTCTCCCTATGTCCAAGGAATAAACATGCCAAAATACAAGTAAAAGAAAATATTCACTAACAGAAAGAACTGGAATTACCATATCAATTGCCGTCGCCCATCAGCAACTGGCTGTGATTTTACCTATGAAGCAAGGAAAAGGGATCTGGTGAACAAACATAAGTCAAAATAAAGATTATAAGAAGCATATAGAGGGAACATTCAGCAGAAAGGAAATCTCCAAAAAAAAAAAAAAAAGAAAAACAGAAAAGAAAATAGAGCAAATGCTGGATGGAAATTGTGTGCAATTGCCCAGTTAATGGAGTAAGGCTAGGCGTCTTGTTTAACTTTAGTAAAAGACCAGTACAACCAACATGATAAAATGCCTCCTGAATCAATACAAATTCATCAATATCACAGACAGACATTGCACGATACTTGAATTACAAGATAACAGGGGTATCCAACGTTGGACCTCAATCAAAACATAAAACCATATGTATACTCTGTTTTGACAAGACACATTTGTCATTTGTACGAGAGTTTTTCATGCACTATACGCATGCCTGTGATGCAATTTTGTTCACAAGAGCTTTGTGGCATGTTCTCATCCTTTGTCATGACAATGTCAAACCAGCGCATCCCATTGTCAGTATCAAACTAAGTGTAGCTTTTTCTTTGTTTATGCCAAAAACTGATTGGAGTGAATACTGATAAAAAAATAATAAAAGAAAAAGGAGGAAAGACCTGTAGCTAATTTTCTGATTAGAAGCGTAATTTTAATTTTAGAATTTAAGTATTTTCTTCTTTTAATTAGCCTTTACTTAGGCTTTTAGGGTTTGTTAAGTTACTTTAATTGAGTTTCCTTTATTATCGAGTTTTATTTCCTTTTTTACTTACATAAGGATATTATTGTTATATACAATTTATATTCAATATAAATACAATGGGTGTAGGGTTTACGTGATTACGGAAAATACAGCCCTCTCTTTCTTTCTTTTACGTTCTCTTTCTCCTCCTCTCTATTTCTTCTCTCTTCCTTCTTTCTCTCTTTCTACTTGCTGCGGGTTCTCTAATCGTTTTGTGACATGGTATCGGAGCGGGTCTAATTGCACGATTACTTGATCCTATTCTTTGGTTTGAGAGTCCCCTAGGGTTGGTGCACTGACCACCTAAAGCTGTAATTTTGATCGGTTTTTCTTCAAGTTTTGATACATATGAGATCGGAAGATATCAAATTCATCACATTTGGTTTGTGAACATGGATTACAACACTTACTAATTAGCGGATTCAAGAATCGGATATTTATTGATTATGGTTGACCTGTCTTCTTGGTTTCCATCAAGCATATAATTATTTGAATCGAGATTTGTGGTAGATATATTTATAGTGAGATTATCATCATGAGTGATACTACTACGACTCCTACTATGCTATTCTCTTGCTCTTACTCGTTATTGCTATTGCCGCTATTGAGGCTATTCTTTCTTTGCACTACCGTTGCTCCTACTACGCTTCTATTGCGGCTACTTGCTATCAGCGTTGTTGTTACCGCTACTACCACTACCATTGTTCTTTGCTCTTTCACCGCTACTACCACTACCATTGTTTCTTCTTTGCTCAAGCACGCTCCATCTTTGTTACTACCGTTTCTTGCTATTATTATTGCCATCGCTCATCGCTACTACTACCGTTCTTCTTTTGCTACTATCGTTGTTGTTGCTACTGCTACTGCTACTACTACTATTACCGTTGTTCTTTTCAGCCGCTACCACTACTACCGATTCGCTTTACTATTTTTCGCACGCTTGCTCTTACTACCGTTCTTCGCTACTATTGTCGCTCGTTGTTCCTACTACTACCGTTACTCCTACTACTGCTGCCATTGCGGCTACTGCTACCTACTACTACCGTTGCTCCTACACGCCATTGCGGCTCCGCTACCGTTGTTCTTTCTTTGCCTACTGCCGCTACTACCACTACCGTTATTCTTCTGCCGGCTCACGCTCTCTGCTACTACTACTACTACCGTTCTTCGCTATTATTCTTTGCTACTACTACTACTACCGTTCTTTGCTATTATTGCCGCTCGCACTACTAAGATTCTTGCTATTATTGCCGGCCTCTTGCTACTACCGTTCTTTCAACCTCACGGTGCTACGCCACTACCAGATTACCGCTACTCACGCGGTTGCTACCTGTTATTCTTCTTCTGCTGCTACTACTATCGTTAACGCTATAAGGTGTCAAAATGAATACTTAACCCATTTATAGACCCATTTATAGTAAATGGGTCGTTAATGGTGTCAAGTGCACCCATAATGGGTTTTAAAAGTAAAAAGCTTAAATAAATGGGTTTTAAATGGGTCTGTTCTCAGACCCATTTATGACCCACTTATCAACCCACTAAAGCGAACCCATTTACTCTCCCTCTTCGACGTCTTCGTTTTCTCGCTTTCCCTCATCCATCGTACGACGTACTGCAAGTCGCGACTCAGAGGCCGAGAGCTCGCCGGTGAATTCCTGTCTTTTTCCGAGCACTCCTTCTCCTTCCGCCATCAGTCGCCGCAGCCACCGCCGTCATCGCCGTCTTCGCCGTCCGCGGAAAGCGATTGCGCTTTGATTGGGCGAATCTGCGGTCTTTTTTAGATCTCCGTCGCTCTCGTCCGGCGCAGTTCGGCCACAAACCTAAGCCGTTTTCGTAACAGCCGGGTAAGTAATCGTGTCGCGGGCACGCCCTTCTCGCTTGTCTCGTTTCTGGGTTTGGCCTCTTCTTTGGTGGCAAGCTGATCGGGGCATGGGGCTTGCTGGGTTTTTCTATGGGATTGAGTTGCGATGTGGGTCATTCCGATTGGTTAACCTCGATTGGGGCTCCAAAGGTTCTTATTCTTCGGGTGAAACAATGGGTCTTTCATTACCAATAAAATGCAGCTTAACCTCAATCACGGGCTCCGTAGATACGTGTTCTTCATTTGAAAGCCAAGAAATTGAATCATGGAACTCGTGACTGTTGCTAGGCGGATGGTAGCTAGGGCCAAAGTGATTCATTCATGTTGTTTCGTCTGTTTGTTCTTGTGATCTTTACAATAAGAACAGTGTTCTTGAAATTGTGCGCATGTATTTTTCAAAAGGACCTACGTGAAATAGAAAAATTATTACTTGATTCCCTGGTCTTGTTATGAAAGTGTCTGCATTGCTTGGTGTATTCGGCTTTTTAATGTTCATGATTTTTATGTTATCCTAGAGGTTTTGCTTAGAGATGAGTCTTTTGCAGCATCTTCACCATCTGTGTGCAGGCTTGGTCTCTCAGACTATTTGTAGGGTTTGTGTGTTTCAGAGTGAGAGTATAGATTTTATGGGGTAACTATAGTTTACAGGTGAGTGGGTATGTGCAATAAAATTGGTTCGCTATATAAGTTCCTGTTCATTTGGAGATAGAAATAGAGATATTGGTGATGTCACAATTAAACTGTTAAAGTGATGTTTGGGGTTTGAGTGACATTTCTTTGCAAGTGCTTGTAAATTTGGAACAGCTAAAATCTTGATTATGTTTGACGAGTATCTTTTTTGGAGAACATGAAGATAAGATTTTGCTTATAAATCATCGTTACTTCTGCATTTGACACTTTCTTCGAATGAATGCCAGGACGAGGAAGAGGCAGAGGCGGATACCAATCCGAGGGCCTAAGGGGACGCCTGGGTGGTCAGAGTTTGGGCAGGGGAAGCAACCTGGATAATGACTACAGCCGTCCGAGGGGCAATGGCTCCTACTTCCATGGTTCGCAATGAGTTATTCGTTCGACCTTTTCGAACCGTTATAGCTGTGGCCAAAGGCTCGTTAGGTTGCTATGGGTGATTCCATGTACGATGGTTTCCTGAAGTCGTGGTCTATGCTTCTTGAGGTGTGTTTCTTCCTTTTTGGCATGATTAGATTGTTAAGACCTTTTTCACCTTTTGGCCCTTGCGGAGAGCTTAGATGAGCCTTTCCCCTTGAATGGTTTTGTGATGCAATTCAAGCGGGAGTTTTGGGCGCCATCGAGCCTTTACACTGTGAGGGCTGGTGAATTAGGTTCTATATTGGAAAGTTTGTAACTGTTCGACGGTTTTCTGTTATCTTTTGTTCAACGGTATAATTCCTACCTTTGCTGTGTATATAACCTGTTTATGCTACCTGCTTCGAGTTGGGTTTATACGAAATCAGCTGCAGGGTGTTTACTTTCTCTGTTTTTATTATGATGTTTTAGGTGCTTTCCTCCCTGTTTTATCTACTATTTGCGAGAGATATTACAAAGTCACAGCAGAAGCATTACGAGTTTGTGGGGAGCTTGTTTGTGTTGTTCGCCCAAATATTGAGGTGGGGCTTATCTTATGATTTAAGATTTATTAGTTGACATGTCAAGACATAGCGAGGATCAAGGAGAATATTCAACTACCGAACGATCCAAGAGAGTTACATCCTTAGTTCATGAGGATGAGGAAGATATCTCTACTTCCTCTAAGCGTTCAAGAAAACACACTTCGATTGTATGGTCGAATTCGAAAAATTCACGAGATGGTGATGGCATGAGTAAGGCTAAATGTAAATGGTGTGAAGTAACTTATATGGCTAGCCATGGGACAAAAAAAATTTGTTGCGTCATTTAAATACTTGTCCCAACCGAGAGGTTAATGTTGATGGTTCTGTGGTACAATTTGACCAAGGGGTGTTTAGAGATATGCTTGCAAGAGCGATAATCAAACACAATTATACATACTCTTTTGTAGAGCATGAGGCAACAAGAGAATTGTTTAGTTACCTCAACCCTAATGTGAAGCACATATCAAGGAATACAAAGAAGAAGTGATGTGCTAAAAGTTTATGAGAAAGAGAAGGGAATTTTGAAATCCAAATTATTGTCTCTTTCGAGCCGAATATGTTTGACTTCTGACCTATGGACTTCTATTACTACGGATCATTATATGACTGTCACTGCTCATTATATTGATGATGATTGGGAATTGCAATCAAAAGTCTTGTGTTTCTCCTATGTGCCACCTCCATATAGTGGTGTCATACTTTTAGAAAAATTGCTGTCTTTGTTGAGAGAATGGGGCATTGAGAAAGATCTTCGTATCACTTTAGATAATGCATCATACAATGACAGTATGATTGATATTTGGAGAAATACACCTTCTGTGAGATCTTCTTTGTTATGTGATGGACAATTTTTTCATGTGCGTTGTGGTGCGCATGTTTTAAATCTAATTGTACAGGAAGGTTTAAAGGTTATTGATGGATCCTTACATAATATTAGAGAAGCTGTCAAGTATGTGAGGGCTACACAAGGGAGGAGAGTTAAATTTGCGAGAATGTATATTGCGGTCGTGCTTAAAGACCGGTAAAAGGTACGTCAAGATGTGGCCACCAGATGGAATTCTACATACCTAATGCTTGAGGGTGCCCTTTTCTTTGAATGTGCATTTTCGCATTTGAAGTTAATTGACTGTAACTTTGTCACATGTCCATCTTCTGAAGATTGGGTCAGAGGAAAGAAAATTGCTTTGTTGTTAAAACCCTTTTATGATATTTCTACTCTATTCTCACGGAGTTAGATATCCCACGGCAAATTTATATTTTTATGGAGTATGGCGATTCAACTTCGTTTAATACGGGCAAGGGATCTCTTTTGAGGATGAGGCTATTAGTTCTATGGCTAGGGCAATGCTCAAAAGTTTGAAAAATATTGGAAGTGTTATAGTGTTGTCTTATCATTTCTTTGTTATATTGGATCCTCGTTATAAGTTACACTTCTTGGAGTTTTGTTACTCAAAGTTGGATATGGATGATCATGTAGAATTTATGCGGGGCATTAGAAAAACTCTATACACTTTTTGATGAATATGTAACCTCCATGTCTAGAGATGATCGCTCTACTTCTTCAACAAGTCGAGGTAACATTTCAGTTGAGGGCATCGATGAGAACATTGGGGATGACATTGATGAGTATGATGCATTTGAGAGTGAACACTTTGGATCACAATCTACTAAGTCACAATTGGATTTGTATTTAGAGGAGAATAGGCTTGACGGAAAGAAGTTCCCCGGATCTCAATGTCCTTGATTATTGGAAGACTCATTCTCATCGATATCCCGAGTTATCCCTTATGGCACGTGATATATTGAGCATTCCTATCACTACCGTTGCCTCGAATCAGCCTTTAGCATTGGAGGACGTATTTTAAATAAATATCGCAGATTCCTTTCCGAAGCGTAAAGAGGCCGATTTGTGCACTAGAAATTGGTTATTTGGAGTTCTACCTGAGGAAGATTTGGATGAAGAGTCTCTCATCATTGACTTTCAAGACTATTTGCATTAGGTACTTTTTTTCATCTCATTCTTTTTGTTTGCTCATATGATTTCATACACTTGTCTTTATAATGATGTATTCTTTTCGGGTTCTAGACTAGTGTTGGGTCTTAATTTGAAATTCCTTTTACTCGGGTATCAAGTTGATACTAATGCCTTTTTGTCAATGCTGGCGCTTCAACCTATTCCGAAGATGGAATCGGTGCCTACCATTGTTGTGGGGCTTCCTTTTTTCCTCTTTTACCCCAAATTGACGGTCAAAGACGATTGGATTGGTGGATTTTTTGTTACGTGAGTAATGTTCATGGGGCGGTTTGTGGTGATTGCGAGTTGGTCTCGATTCTTGTTTCTTTCTTTTGCATTTTCATTGGCTGATTGGTGGGCTTTTCTCGTTTTGCGAGATACTAAGCGGAACGGCCGTATGGACAAAGAAATTTACAATCAGCTGGTTCAAGGCTGAAGAAGAAGGGTATGACGTGAGCAAGTTCCACAAGACTCCACATAGCAGCAGTCCACCGGAAGAAGAAGGACCCAAGGACACCAAAGGCGTTTGGTGGATCAAGTCCATTCTAGGAAGATAGGGGGAACTCGATTTCACAGCCAGCTTGATGAAGATGATGCAGCAAAGGCTTCATGGAGTTCTGAGTACATATGAGTTTTCATAAATAATCAGCATATGATGTACCCCTTTGTTTTAAGTTAGATTGAAATCTTTTAGTCTCGAGACTACCATGCGTTTGTTTTGTTTGATGTATATTTTGCTTCGCTGTGTGCGGATATTGTATCAATGATGAGAGATTGGCAATGAATAGGAGCTGTTCAATTATGAGATCATTTTGGGATTCCTTTCTGCTTGACGGAGTGTGGGTCGTGGCAAATTTCAATACTTGTGACCTCTTAAAATTAGTCTAGGCATAAAGGTGGCACTTTGTAGAGAATGTTGCATCAAAGTTATTTGTTCAATGCTCTGACAAAGGGCTCATGAAGATCTATAGACACTTGCTCAACTATCAAAGTACTGCACTAATATTCCTTAAATTCTTACATCCATTGAGACACATTCCATCTATAAAAAAAAAATTCCTTAGAAAAATCAGTCACTTGGCCAATTGGAAAAATGATACTAGAGAAGGATAGATTAGTTTCTCTTTTTTCCATTGCTTTATTTTGGCCTCATAGTAAAATGAACAAATGCTTGTAAAGTAGAAAGAAAGCAACTTAGCTGTTCTTTTAACGTATGTTGGAACCCTTATGAAAATACTTACATAATTTGCTCGATCATATTGCAAAATATATATATATCCTCTAGAGCTCGTCGAGCGAGCTCGAGGCTCGCTTATGGCCAATTGCCGGCCGTTGTCGTGGCCCAGCGGCCGGCCAAAGAAGAAGAAGAAGAAAAAGAAAAAAAGTTATATTTAAAAAATAAAAAAATTAAAATTTTATTTTTTTTAAAAAAATAAATAAATAAAATTCGATTTTTTAAAATAATTATTTTAAAAGTTATAAAAATTGTCCATTAAATTTGTGTTGTATAAAATTATTTTAGCAATACCATTTATATATATATATAAAATAAATTAAGTTTAGTTAAATGGGTCGGGTATGGGTCGGGTATGGGTCGGGGGTATGGGTCAAATTTTTGCATTGCAATAAACGGGTCATAAACGGGTTAAATGGGTCGATTTGGGTCGGACCATTTATGACCCGACCCAAACCCGACCCGACCCACCCATTTAACGGGTCTAGTCTAGTCGCTAATACTACGCAACTACTACAACTACTACTACGATTCGATTGGGCTCTACTATCTATAGGAAGAAACAAACTAAGAGGCTGAATATCGTGCTGACACATACTGTGGCCAAATTGTTGTGGTTGAAATCTCTTCTCTAGGAGCTTGGATTTTCGATTAATCAACCTATTGATATGATGTGAAGTAGAAGCTGGTTGCTACTTTCTTATGTTGCCTCTAGAGATCAGTTTGCTGATATGTTTACCAAAGCATTATTTCGTCTTACTTTGGTTGTTCCAAGTCGGGGCATAGGTAGGCGACCTATATGCTCCAAATTTGAGGGGAGTGTTAAGTTACTTTAATTGAGTTTCCTTTATTATCGAGTTTTATTTCCTTTTTACTTACATAAGGATATTATTGTTATATACAATTTATATTCAATATAAATACAATGGGTGTAGGGTTTCGTGATTACTGAGAAAATACAGCCCTCTCTTTCTTTCTTTTACGTTCTCTTTCTCCTCCTCTCTATTTCTTCTCTCTTCCTTCTTTCTCTCTTTCTACTTGCTGCGGGTTCTCTAATCAGTTTTGTGACGGGTTCATGAGTGGTCATGTGGAAGTCCTGCAGCTTTTAATGAGCTCCACTGGTTGAGATTAGAAATTATTATGTTAGATCAAGGGTTAACATTGTCTTACATCTGTAACCCTAGCATAAATAGGCCTTTATGTCACTTTGCCATTGGTTTTTCTGATTCAATAAAAATCCAGAAACCACCCTAAAATATCTTTCTTTATTCCAGATTCAATTCATCTCGATTCTAGCCATCATTATTTTTTTCTTTTTTTGGTTGTCTACTCTCTGTTCTTTTGCTCAGTATTAAAATTGATGCAGGGAAAACCCTAACAAGGGAGCCTGATACCATTTTCACAAAGTGGGAAAAGTAAAGTGCAGCAGAAGAACCAAAAAGAGGGCTACAATAGAATCATTCTCCCATTTGGAAAGAATCAAGCTCGAAATGAGAAACTTGGACTACTTCAGGTAAATCTATAACTGTCTCCTTCAGCATATATCTGTAACCATCTCCTCCTCAAGAAATCGATGTGCTTGTAATAGCCAAAATTATGCAACCATTTTAGTAGGAACTTTCTAGGCATGTTACCCTTCCGGGTCAGCATCATTTTCCCCTTATTTAGGTCCATTAGAAAGTCATTCGATGTCTCAATTTTGGACAAAGAAGACATTTACCATAGACGTATGTTAGCAGCCATGCTGGAATTGTAGACTAAGGAAGAGACTCGATGCATGTCATGAAGTGAATTTAATCTAGTAAATACGTAAGCAGCCAATTTACATTTATGTTTTAGCAAAAAAGATGAGGTACTCTCTCTCTCTGAAGCATGTGATTAAGTTCACTTTACCAAGGGTGAATCTCTCCCTAAAGCAAGTAATTGTGGCACTTCATGAAGGATAGAGATCACTAATGGAGGCAATGCAATCTAGTTAGGAGAATATGAGAATCTAAGAATGCTCATGCAGTATACTACTGATGCTTTCTTTGTAAAGAGAAGGACAGACAGTAAATCATCTGCTCCTGTCACATAGCTGGTCTGGTAGTCACTGTTTTACTTCTTTTCTTTGTTGGGGACCAACTAGATTTACAGAGAATGTTGTGGAATTTACTGCAGATGGCAAGAATTGGAACTTGGAAGCTGAAGAAGAAAGTTATTTACCAGGATTCTCTCACCATCTTTTGGCTCCCATGCAAAGAAAATTATAGCTTTTGAAAGACTTAAAAAGAGTCGGTCTGTTTGACAGATGCATGAAGTTTAGATCTCTCTTTTGTATATTGAGAGACATTAATTCTCTTAACATGTCCTACTAGACATTGTAGATGTGATTGCTTGTATCTTCAGCTTGTATCTTCTCTGAGAGTTATCCCCTTGGTGCCTTCTAGTGAAGCTTTCTTACTAATCAGGGAAGGAGAAACTGATTGTACTTCTTCCACAGATTGCATATGCAGGCAACTATGTTGAAGCCACTTAAAGCAGTTATAGGTAATGCCAATTACATGAGATCTGCTAATCCTAAAAAGGATTCACAGTGTTGTGCTTCATCAAAAATTGCACTCATGTGAGCCTTCAATGGTGACTGCTATCCATCAATTAGTAAATCAATAGAAAACGATACAAGTATAAAACTGCCGTACCTCACCACCAGTTTGAAAAGTCCAACAGATTTTACCATTTGAGAAATCAATGAAATAAATTTTCCCATCATAACATCCAACTACAACCTGAAATGACAAAATAGAATCAATCGTTGTGTCTATAAATCAGGTCTTCACAGGACACGAAGGCAGATTATGCATGCAAAACTAAGGACAGACCTGAGAAAAGTCACTTGTAACAGCAGCTGAACATTCAATTCTTCCATCTAGTTTAATCTCCCACAGAACATGACCACTAAATGATTCGTGTTAGAATCAATACTCAGAAAAATAACAGTCCATTAACAATGGATCAAAGAATTAAATCGCACATCATTATGATAATGCATGTTCGAAGAGGACTTGAGGCCATCTAATCATTTATCTTCTTCTCTCCTAATCTTCTAACTGGCCAGCCTAAAGCAGTTTTTGATTGGGCTTCGGGTTATCACTTCCCATAAAAATGGACACAAGATCAACTGGCTATTCATCCCATACATCATGGCTACAATATCAATTATGAAAAGGAAACAAACACGAGATTATAATTGAATATCATTTCTTTGATGTTGGCACAATTGGAACACAGGAAAGAGTAGCTGAGATAGATCACTTCATCACGGTACCAGATATTTCTACATTAACTAATTGACATCGCTTTTTAGTTAAAAATAACAGTTTTCACATTGTATTAGTATATTATTAAAGAATGAAAGGGAGCATGAAGTAACTTCATTAAAGTGTTTGGATAATTCAGAAGTAGCTGAAAATAAAATATTTGCATACCTTTTTGCATCAACACGGACAAATCTTTGTGAATGAGAGCCAATAAACACACAGATCTCTTGATCATGGACCACAAGCAGTGGTGATGCATCAACGCAGGACTCCATGGGAACTTTCCATAATTCATGCATCATACCTTTTAAGTCTCTTGAGAAATCCAATTGCAAACTCTGTTGATCCACATCTTTCACACTGTTTTTGTCTTCATACATAACCCTATTGCACCGGCTTAAGGAACATGGCCCTAACAATGACACAGATTTCCAGAGACCCTCAGAAGTAAGATAAACTTCAGAGCTGAACTTCAACCGCTTTGATGTAAGCTCGTCATTCTTGGAGTCCTGTGAGATGGTCCTCATCGATCTCCTCTCCCGCCCAAGGCCATCAAGCTGGAATGAATTTACCTTATCTACATGGGAGCTTTTCCTCTCACTAGCTTCAGAATTCATTCCCAAAGCATTGCTTACATTGAGATCCATGCTTCCTAATCCTTGCTTTTCTAGAAGGACAATCTGTAACTTAGATGGAGTAGGGAAATCATAAAGTGACTTCATGCTAATCCCAAGATTATGAGAAACATGAGCTGCAGCAATAGAATTACCGCCTAAGGAAAAGAAATTGTCATCATCAGAGACCTCTTCAATCATCAAAGCATCACAAAAGGCCTGACAAAAATATGGTGCAGGTTATGTTTCTGCATTGAGCAATTATATCAGTCAAAAAAAATTTCTGTAGGAGAGGTCAAAGAAAACCTTTTTTATAACTTCCAAGACATTGCTACTGCCGTCAGTGTCAATATTATCTTTGGAATGCATCAAAACTGAAGCAGACAGAAACTCATAATCCACTTTTCCACTCGAAGTCCTGGGAAATGATTCTAGAAAGATGAAATGGTGTGGAACCATTGCATAGGGAAGCTTCTCAACCATCCAATGTCTAATCGATCTGGATACTTCACTGGGTCTTTTCTTTTCATTCAACAATAGAAATGCTTCAAGCTGCCCAAGTTCCTCTGGACCTATACGACAAACCACAGCAGCATCAAGAACAGATTCATGTTGTCTAAGCATACTTTCAATTTCCCCCAGAGCTATTCGCTGACCATTAATCTTCACAATATGATCTTTCCGCCCAAGAAAAACATAGTCGCCGCTCGCTAGCTGCCTTGCAAAATCACCAGTCCTGATGAATAATTGTCTTTGATATTCTTCATCAGATTGGTAATGGGATGAGTTGTGGGGTAATTCCACATAATCTAAAGAGTCTGCAGATGGTTCTGACATGTATCCACTTAAAATGCAGACACCACCAACATATATCTCTCCATGATTCAATTCATCATCTTCACCAACAAGCACAACTTCACAATTAGAAATAGGAAGGCCAATTGGAACATTGGATAATTTCTCTGCTTCCAACATCATCGGCAATCTTTTGCAATCAAAATATGTACAATCACCAGCCACCTTCAAGAAAAGTCAAATGCATTTACTAAAATATTGAAGTAATTGGTTTTAAGAAAATAGCAGTGCTGCACGCTGACGCAGACTGTCAAAGTTTTAGCTGGCAAAGTGAGACAAAATAAAATTTATGAAGCAAAGTGGTATAGAAGACACTTCTTGGAGCAACTCTTTTTCTTTTTTTTTTTCTTTTTTTCCTTTTAAATTTAACTATGGTTTAAAACTGCACATGCAGCACGTCAAGATCCTTTCACAGTGAACAGTATGAAAAGAGCTATCTTGCTTCTCAAGTGTCATGTCACAGAATAGTGCTGCTTCTGATGGGAGAACAAAATGGAAAATGCATAACAAAAAGCAGTGCAAAAGTAGCATTGCTATTTTTAGGCTTCCACTGGGAAAAAGGAAAAGAGAAAAGGTAATCATTAAATCATTCTATTAAGAAAGTAGAGATGTAAAGATGCACAAATTGTGAAAATACCATGATATGAAAATCATGAGGTGAGACTCATAGGAGGTATACACTGTAATTCTTTTGCAAAACCAATCTCATCTTCTAAATGTGTTCCACAAACCAATTAAAATTACCATTTCCAGACACCATATGGAAGCACCAAAGAACTTAACCCACAGGTAGTTTAAAGCTGTTGAGATTGATTTTGAGCAAAAAGAGAAAGCGTGAACATTGATTCCAGACCTCAGTACTTCCATACAAATTCAATATAGTGGTCTTGGGTAATAATCCGGCAAGTTCCTTCCACAATGATACAGAAAATTCTTCACCACTGAGCACCAATAACTCCAATGAGTGGGGGACTCGCGTGTTCTGTCGACTTAGCATGGCAGGAACGATTGCCTTCATCAATGATGGAACAGCAGTTAGCCTGCTGATGTGATATGCCTGCAGAATCATTCACAAAAATGGCGATTAAATCTTACTAAACAGTGAAAGAATACAGATTTGGACCATTCTGACAATATACCATACTTATTAAGAATACATCAAAAGATAAGAAACTTGGGCATGCTCACTGCCATATATTGTCCTGATATAGTGAAATAAATTCTGTACTCCCACCAGAAAGAAAGGTTAATATTATCAAAAAAAATATCCATCAGTATTATTAAAATTGTACACAAATAAAAAAAACCTACAATAGAACTAAATATTAGTCACTAAATATGAGAATACTTGCAAAGGAATTATCCTAAGTCAGCAATACATTTCTTGTAACTCAGTCAGTAATACGTCTTAGTTTAACAAAAATGAACATTCCATTCACAATCAAGCTATTACCCGTGAGTTTCACATTATTTAATTTTGAAAATCCTAGTGAGATTCAGTGAAGTTCAATTAGATCAATGAAAGTTATATAATTTTCAGCACATTGGACTTTTCCTTTTACATTTTGGCCCCCTATTGTTGTATTTCTGGATCCATCCCTGCCATTGGGGTAATCCCACACTTGGAAGAAGTTGAAAAGGAATTACATATATGTATGCATGCATGTATGTGTGTGTGCATGTGTGTAGAACAATCCATTCTTTGCCACTGTAGTAAATTGGGTAGAAAATCTGATTTCTTTCTGACTTAGCCTAAAAGGATTTCCTGACTGAAAGTATTTTAAAGATACAATGGAAACTCACAAACTAATTGAGATGCCAGTAAGTAATATGTCACAAAAACAAAAGAAAAAATAAGTAGAATATCATGTACAAACTTAATAAATTAGATCAGAAATGCCACACTTGGTTTAGTAATCAATTCATGCAATTCATAACCATGTAGAACAAAAAAACCAGAAAGAAATATTTTACAGCCAGAAGTCACACGCTTGGTAATGAGGAAAGGATAGAAGAAAAATCCCAAGGCAAAGCACCATATTAAATAGAAATGAGATACTAAATAAGTACCTCATACCTCAAGAAAATCAGCAACAACTAGAGCATCGTGCTTTAGCTTGTCGAGTGGAGGAACAACCAATGTACAAGCACAAAGAATAGAAACTAAAAATTCCTGCAGGTGGTCAACAAAGCTTATTGATGTCTTGAACAGCAGAAGTTCTTTTCCATGCAAAGGATACAGTCTTTGCATCCAAGAAAAACGATTTAAGAGACCTACAAGAGAGAGAAAAGGCATGATCACTCTTCACAGAGTAATCCAATAGCAGAACAACTTCAAAAATGAAAAAAGTGGTCAGCATGATAATTCCTTTACAAGTACCACAAAGAATGCTTCTCTTACTAGATGGAAGCCACAATATTACTTGCAAAAACATCACCTACATATAAAAACAACAAATAGAAGGTAAGAGAAAAGAAGCCTTGTACACACAATTCAACCGTGAAGTGGATAATTACTTCTCCAAGGTTGATGTGAAGGCCATCTACTCCTTGTAGATTCCACGTTTCTCAGTTTCTTCATGGAGTAAGATTTTAGCAAAGTCTATAGCCATGATGTTCTCTCCCTATTGAGAAGTTTGAAGGACTGAAAGTATGTAAACCACTGAGTTTTAAGCAGTTGTTTGCTTTCCGATTGTGTGGTGTGGTATTTAAGAAACTACAGGTGTGATGTTCTGTCAAGAAACTTTAATCAAACTTTTCTCATGATGCTTCATCAGATTTTCCAATAGTCTTCCATCATCTTGCAACCCAAGTATCCAATCACTCTTAATAGGTACTGCTAGTACCTTTAGACTTGCTTTTCATTCTATTAGAGCTTTCCTAGCCTCTGTTTTATGGTGAAAGGCTGGTGGTCTGGGGCAAAAAAAGTAGGTGGCTCGCTGCTGCTGGAATTGCAATACTTTGGCCTTCCTCCTCAATAGAAAATTTTAATGATTGGAGGACATACGCCCACAAAGAAGAATAAAAATAATATCACACAAAGGGAAAAGTCTCTTTCTCCCATGAAGAATCTCTAACCTTGTGCTGCTCTACCAATATGGTGTCTTCCTATGCCTATTCCATCACCATGCACGAAAATCATGAGTGGTTAAAAAGTTCGACCAAAAAGCTTAAGCTATTAAATGAAAGCATAATTCAATATTTAACTGTCGTAATAATCTCCCTCGTGCATAGGTTGGGTTTGGCCTAAGGCTCTTGATTCACAAAATATATAATTGAGGAGACAAATAAATGGCCTAGAAAGGTTTAAACTCAGATTTCACTGCTCTGAAATCAAGAAGAATTTCTGTGGGATCACTACCAATTATTCTAAAAACTTAAGCCGGTAGGAAAGAAGTCAATTACACACATATAACATATTATATATTAGTTCCAAGCCTTCAACAATCACTTCTTTGAAGCAGCATACTCAATGAGTTCAAATCTGTTTAGTTGAATGTGGCCGGTAGACAGTATACTGCCAACAATAATATGATAGGTGGACTATGAAACCTGAATAATGTAGCCAAACTTATGCCAAAACTGAACCCTTTAGGGATATTAAGTCCGCATTGCAAGAAGGTGAAGACATTGAAAGATATGTCACCCTTAGGATACATGGACAGAACTTAGAGAGTGCACTTGATGTTCTTGTGCATGGTAGAGGTAGATCAAAAGTTATGGGAAGCTCAAATATGATGACAAAGAATTTAAAGGACATACAGCTGGAGCTAAAAAGGCATTGTAGTGGAAGAATCACAGAATTACAATTCTTATTGCCCACCCAACCAGGATGAATACTTTGTTCCCATTCACATCGGAGCTTAGTCTAGCCAAGTCAATGAGGCATATAAACTATAATCAAATCTCACAAAGAGAAAGCAATTGCAAGACAGAATCCCAGTATACTGCTCTTTGATGCTCTTCTTCCAATGTTTCTAGTTGGCAACAACTCTAGAAAGCTAAAGTTCCATAAAAAACAGCAGTCTTGCCTGGAAAGTCATTTTCGGTTTCAATCTAGAAAATGACAAGACATTTTGAGAAGTGCCTAATTCCTTTGGAAAGGCTTTCATCGGCCTTTGGTACCTACATATTTTCAATTCCCAATTCCCCTAGTTCGAAGGAAGAGTAAAGACTTGAAGCTGCTTGAGAATTCGCTTCAAAAGGCTCTATGTCTGGTTAGCAGGTGAGGGCAGCATTGTTGTTCCTAGTTTGTGTTAGCGAGCCTACTGAGCTGAGGCAGCCCACAAGGCCTGCATGGCGCAGCAGCCCAACCCCAATGCCAGGGTAGGAACTTTTAGGAGCTGGTCACTGAGGTTGATAAACTCAGAGTGCCTACTGTACTTGTTCCCCTATCCATCCCTCTCTATGTAGGGAAGAGAATGGTGTATTAGGGAACTCCAAATCAGCCTTCTCTTGACTTTTTTCTTGTATGCTTGGGAAACTCGTGCCTAAGTGTTTAAGGTCATTAAGTGCCTTCAGACAAGCACTTTCAAGCTCTCGAAGACTATAGGAAGTGCCGTGCTCTCTCTTACGCGATATAGTGATTTAAGTAGAAGAGAGAATACTGTCTTTCTACTCGTAGTTCCTCTGACACAGTATTGCTGTGGAATGGTACAATTATGTATACATATTTGGCCCCACCATTTCACCAAAGCTTTTGAAATGGCTATAGTGCTTTATAATTGAAAAATCTCATCAGGAAAAAGAGGGTAACAGCCGCAGCGTAGGTAATTAGATAACCAACCCAAGCAGACAACAAAGACTTATCAAGGAAGGGAAAGTAATTAACCTTACGTACATATAATTAACATGAGGACAAAAACTGTTCTCTATTCAGGTAATATTGCTGCTGTGCTAGTTCAAAATTCACATCTGTAACCATATTCTCCAGTGGAAAAATTGCGCACAACCCAATTTCAATTAGCAAGTAAATGTTGATCTTTGCAATTTCCACACTTCCAGTGGGTCATGTAGTGATTGCTTTCACATTTTGTGGGGAGCACCCGTGAGTAAAAAATTTAGAGGGGAGGAAGAGGAAGGGCCCATTTATCAAGGTGGCAAGCTGATGGTTTGATCAATCAAGGCAAACCTTCTGATTGTTAGATACTAGTTAACCGAATTGGAAAACCACCAAAATCAGGAAAGGTAGTTTTTTTTTTTCGGGGAAGGGGGGAGCATCAGGTTTCTCCAGAGGCACCTCCCTCAAATGGCTGCATAGTGCCATTATTGAAAATTAGGTCTATGAAGGAACCTATAAAAGTTTGCAGATCTCTGGAGCAATAGCAAGCAGATGACTTTGACGCACCAAATTCTTAAGATTTCAGCTTGTGAGAAAAGAACAAATGGAAAGGGTAACTTCTTTCTTCAGATTAGTTGTAATGGATCTAACTGAACTATCTTGGGTGTCAAAGAACTGTTGCAAGGCTGGCAATCAAAACGAGATATGCTAAGAGATACATCAGACAGTTCTACAAAAGAAGATGTTGTCAAGTGGTCCAAGGAAAATGAAAAATGTTCACGAACAAATTTTTTTATAATTACCTCATTCACCCAAACTGCATTACCAAAGCTAACACAAAAATTTTGCTCCAGAGAGAGCAGTCTCTTATGTTTGGCTAGCACTGGAAATTCTCAAAGCCAGACAGTATTACACAAAGGGAAGCCATCTCATCATTTACCTCACCAGAGTTGCTGTCACCTAGTACAATGTCACTGGGATATGCTTATAGTGACTAGTGTTTTGATAGTATGAAGATGAAAGGCGAACGACACAATATATATTATACAACAGAAGCCAAAAGACACAGGTGAAAGCATAAGGCTTCTCTAAATTGACTCTCACTAGCACCAAAGATAATGCTAAATAATATAATTTCACTTAGGGGGCAAATAAATGAAATACTACAATTCACAATGCGAAAATGCTAGCAAATGGAAAAAGCAAACTGCACACCTTCTTCAGTGCCACAAACTCCTTTAGGCTTTCCAGTTGATCCTGAGGTGTACATCAAATAACAAAACAACCTTCTTTTCTCCCGCACACAAGGACAAATGATATTTTCATACCTACTAACTTTTGTGGTATTTTCTTCCATGGAGAACAGCACCACAGGACAACTCCCAGATTCCACTATCCAATCTGTTTGCCGACTGTGGCTTCTACCAAATGATGACTTGGATGCAATAATGAGCTCAACATTTGAACGAGAGACGATCGACAACATCCTTTCCTTTGGCCACATTGGGTCAATAGATAAGAAAGCTTCCCCACACTTCAAAACAGAGAGAACAGAGACAATGTACTCCACCGAAGGAGGTGTATAGATTGCAATTACTTTTGGCACATAGGCATCCCCCGACTCCATCAATTGAGCTGTACCAGGTTTAAATGTATACGCCGCTTCATCGCCACTATGATAAGTTTTACCTAGAAAAAATTTGAAGTATCATTTCATCCGCTTTCATAACAAGGCCATCTATGTCAGAAATCACCGCCACTAAAGAAATGATCGTCACAATATTCGACCTTCACCAAGGATCATAGACAGAAGCAACCTTCTAAAGTTGAAGACGCAGTGTGCAACACTCATCACTCAACCAAATGCCAGCATGATACAGGGTTAGCATGGATGGAAATTCCACACCTGAAGGTTTGATGAGGTCGGGGTCGTCTCCGCCGTTGAGGATGTTGCAGAGACGAGAGCTGAGACAATCAACGGCCAGCGACACGTCGGAATAAGTAAAGCACCGGTCCCCGGGGTAGAGCGGAGGGGACAGGGACCGCGCGCGCTCATCGCAGAACCGATCAACGGCGGCGGAGGAGCCGGGGTCGGCTGCGACCCTCCGCCGCAGCTCGCTCGAGACGACGGCGCCGCCCGAAGCGTGTACGACGGCGATTTTGCTAGGGGCTTTGGAGGCGGCGACGGAGAACGCGTGCGACAAGCAGCAGGGGCGGGGCTGCTGCCGCTCCGCCTCGCTCATTGCTACCGCTGAACGGGGAACACTCTAGTTCCTCGAGTTTTATATGCTGTTTCCGGATTGCATCTCGTAGCCAAGCGATTGGAGCTCGAGCACGCGAAGCGAACGATTCGTGTTCATCTCTGCTACGAAAAACTCCTGTCAAAAGTTTAAGTCGGTGCACACGTAAAAAAAATTATTTTTCATTAATTTTCGTCAAATATTCAATTTAGGGGAAACACTAACTAGGAGACATGTGCAAGGTAGGGGTGAGCGGCGGTTCCGACCATGACCACCAACTGGACCGGCCCAACCCGCCTCCTCGGGCCGGTTCCTCAAGGTGACGGGGCCTGCCTAGTCGGGCCAGGAAATTCGTGACCAACACTGCGCGGGGCCGGCCTCTGGCCCCGAGAGTTTTAGGTCGGTCCCAACCCCTGACCAACCCTGTATATTATATTATATTATTTATAATTCTTTTATATATTCAAACCTAAAAATGATGTTAAAGTTGTTGACTCCTCATGCTCACAGTTGCATCCAATTCCAAAAGGCATGAAGTTTACACCGTAAAGGTCTTCACGGCCTCCTCCTCCACAGTCTAGACTCCAGTACATTCTTCACCGTGAGGACTGGACTCTATAGTGGATAATCAAAAGTTAAGATCCAGGGTTTCAAAATTAAATGAGGGACTCAAAGTCTTAGCATCCCACACTCACCCCACTCAACACTTGACGCTTGTTCGGTACGAGTAAATCAAAAGGAAAAAGAAGAAGCCCTAATTAGAAACCCTAATGCTCAGCTTGCCCTTGCTTTCCAAACACAACTGACTAGTGATATCTACTTTGTGCTTCATTTGAGATCTTGTATTGGTATTTATAGTTTAGTTGCACAATCTTGCATTGTCGATGGATATATAATTTGAATTTGTAGGTTTACTTTTTTAGGGAATATAAAAAACAAGACGAAATAAATTATCGATCGGTTCCGGGTTGACCCTAGAACCGGACCGAACCCATCGGGTCGGTCCGGTCCTTGGTCCCAGGCTTAGTAGGGTCGGTCCTCGGTCCTAAAAATTGAGGACCGACACTGTACGGGTTGGTCCTAGGGTTAGGGGGTGGCCCGGACCAACCCGGACCATGCTCACCCCTAGTGCAAGGTGACTGGTCTAAGTGCGATAATCAGAAGTTAAGATCCAGGGTTTCAATTAAATGAGGGACAAATTAGCATCCCACAACGCCCTTTTGGTACTACAACTTCTAGTTGAGACTTAATTTGTATTTATTGTGCATTTTCCTTAAAAGAGATTGCAAGTGAAGTTTTGACCAATATATAATTAGGTGGAAAGATCACATCATTTTGCTTATCGGGTGGTCCCTTTATATGTAAAGGTATATTCCATAAACATGTCATCACGTGATATGGAAAAGGCACAGAATGAGACACGATAGAGACTTGGAAGTCAAAATTGAATTTCCAAATGCAATTTTGAGAATTCATGTGGAGTCATGTTTTGAGTTTGTGTTTTTGAATTATTCATGTAACTTTAGCAAATATCAACATAGTCATCATCCACTTGTTTCTCTCTCGCTGGTAGAGATCCCCTCTCTCACGGCAGAGCTCCGCTCTATCCCTTCTATAGGCGATGGTGAAGTTAAAACCCTAAAACCCTCTAAAATCTGATCCTTCTTCATCCCAAATGGATCATTGCCTCATTTAATTCCATGATGCAATAAGTTTTCTAATTCACAAACTCTGGTTCTCTCTACTCTACCACTGGTCCAAACCCTAAAATCTCCACCAAGATCATTATGGTTGTTCCATTCACCCCATCCATCTCTTACTTAATATACCATCTCGAACCTTGGTTGCCCTCAAATAACCTTCTCCTCAAATAGTAACTCCTTACACTCTCTCCATCTCGCCTTTCTCTCTAATTTTTCACAATGTCAAGTCACTTTCTATTCTTGTCACTACAAAGCTCCCTTCAATCAACCCTTACCCTATCCTTTCCAAAAAAATCTTAGTCCTTCAGACTTGCGGAAGCTGGCTCCTAAAACACCCATGGGTACACATGTCAGTCTGCTGAGGTTGAAAGTTGGGCGTCATATTACCATATTCTAGACTTCAGTTAGCTTCAAATAGAGTCCTTGCAAAATATTAAAATGGAGAGTGAGGTTAAGAATGAACTTCGTCTAGCTGCTTTATGTAAAGGTTTGGGTCCCTTGTTGTTGGAGGAGGATGTCATGAATGTGAGAAGGGAGGTCCCAATTGAAAAGCGATTGGAATGCAGCCTCACTATATATGGTAAGCTCTACTCAAAACCTAATATAAATTTTCAAGCTTTTCTAGGCATAATGAAGAAGGCTTGGAAATCTGATTCAGTGGTCTATACCTGAAAAGAGTCGAGTTTTTTCTTTTTTGTGTTCGAGTCGGGAGATGAAAAAGAAAAACCATTACAAGTGGGACCTTCGTCTATTGCTAGCAATTTACTAGTTCGAAAACAATGCAAGCCTTATATCCCAGAGCACTGTTATGATTTCTTTCAATATGCTTTCTAGGTTCAAATAGTACGAATATCCCTAGGGTGGATCTTAGAGGAGGTTTATTCAAATTTGGCTAGAAAAATGGGTAGAGTTCTAGATATTCGGCTAGAATCCAAAGGAAATGGTCCCTATAGAGCAAGAAAGGTGAAGGTTGAGTTGGATTTGCTATCTCCTTTGAGAGTTGGAGCTATAGTCAACTTAGGGGACAATAAGCTACGGGTGGAATTCAAGTATGAATGCCTCTTGCATTTTTGTTTTTCATGTGGGAAAATTACTCATCATGCATTGTATTGTGAATAAATTTCATATGAACAAACACGTTAGGCAGAAACAAGTCAAGGAAATATGGCCCTTGGCTCAAGGCAAAAGTGCATGAACGTAGCCCTCATTGGGAAGCATTTTATGGAAAGTTAAACCTAAACTTTGAGGAGGAAGAGATTGTTCTCAACACACTAATCCCATCATCCAACATGGACATTGTGGTGAGAGATGAAGTAGTAGCGAATGTAACCTCTCTTCGCAACAACAACAACAACAAAAAGGCAAAAAGTCCCTCTCTTAAGGATGCAATGGGTAAATTGGCTACAATATCAGCAATTAAGGAAGGTAATGTGAAACTAGTAATGTATCTAGAACCCCAAAACCCTATAGCATTAAAACATTGTGGATATAGAATAGAATAGATAAAAGACTCTAGTTCCTCAATTCTTGAGGATAAGTTGGAAACCCATATCCAGGTGGTGAGAGAAGGGAAAGACTAGGATTTGCTCGCTAGCCCTAATAAGTCATTGAAAACGATATGAAGATTATGAGCTGAAAGTGTTCAAGAGTTGGGCAATTCATTCACGTTTCAAAAGCTAAGAGCCTTAGTGGCTCTTGAAAAGCCTAACCCGTTGTTCTTGATGGAAACAAAAAATAAGGAGATGCTGGTGGACTAGGTCAAACCGTGTCTCATTTTCCCAAACTCATTTTTAGAGTAACCAAAAGGAACTGTGGGGGGTTCAGCAATCATGTGAAGTAAATATATTGTATTAAAAGTGATCTTTAGTTTTAAAGAACTCATCGACCTAAATTGCAAGGATCCTATCAGTGTTGGTCAAATGAGGATTCCTTTCCTTCATGCTCCAACGAATTTTTGAGAGAGACTTATTCTATGGCAACAAGTACAAAGCCTCCAAATAAGCCAACTTCCCTGGATGTGTATGGGAGATTTTACCGAAATCTTGTACAATTAAGAGAAGGTAGGCAACATAGAGGTAGACTACTACATAGATAGTAAAGGATGCACATATATGTGGGCTAACAACAGATAAGGGGAGGCCTTGTCAAGAAAAGGTTGGACAGAGTCTTATGCACAATGGAGTAAAGAATCTCTTTTCCCAATGTAGAGGTTATGGTTTTACTCGCTGTGGGATTGGATCATAGCCCACTCCTACTCTCCCTACATCCAACTTATAAAAAAAGAAAGAGATTTTAATTTTGAATCCTTTTGGCTAGAAGACTAATAATGTGGGGATATCATCAAAAGAACCTGGAAGGAACTCCTATTGCATTACAAAAGCTTCTTAGAGAAAATCCAAAAAATTTCTAAGGAACTCATATTATGGAGTAAAGGAAAATTCTCCAATGTATCATATCAAATCAAGGGTCTTAAGAAGAAATTAACTAAGATTACCAATAGAGCGTTTGGAACTTTATGCAAAGAGGAAACCTAGGAAATTGTGGAACCTAGAGAATAATTATGGAGACGGGAGGAGATGTATTGGGGTTTGAAGTCTCAAATTAATTGGCTCAAATGTGGTGATGATAGAAATACAAAATATTTCCATGCCACAATGATACAAAGGAGATGTTAGAATATGATTATTAGGGGTGAGTATATTGGATCGCTCGAATCGGGAACCACTTGAACTAGACCAAACCCGCCAATTTGGTTCGGTTACCAAGGGCATCAATCTAGTTCCCAATTCTATAAAAATAGAATTGGTGATTTTTGGTCCAATTCTCGGGAAAATTGAATTGACAGACCAGACCAACACTTTTTAATATATATATATATATATATATATATATATTAGAAAAGTAATAAATTCTAAAATTGTAATAACTCTAGTATTTTTTTTAAATTTTTAAAATTTTTTTTTGCTAAGTGGTTAGTCTCATTGAATTAGACCGAATCGGTCAGTCCGGTCCGATTCAGATTCGGTCCGATTCAGATTTAGTCCGATTCTTGATCCTAGGACTATTTGATCCAATCCCTAGTCCCAAAAAATGAAAAGCAATCACCCTTAAGAATTACGATGCTGAAAATTGATGAAAACAATTGGAGCAAGGAACCTTTTTAAAGAATGTGTAAGGTACTTTTCCCCTTCTCTCTATGAATTGATAGGATCGAGGGATTTTCAACTCATTCTAGACCAATACCCTAGCCCAGTCGATGATGAAATAAATGACAGTTTGACGGCTATTGTCACCTTAGAGGAAGTGAAAGATGTTTTCTAGTTACGTGCTTTAAAAGCCCCAGGGCCAAATGGACTTAATGCCCAATTTTATTAGCATTACTCGAAGGAAATCAAGATAGATTTGTTTTGGCTGGTTCAAAACTTCTTTGAGTCAAGTTCTCTTGATGCTTTTCTCAACAATACACACATTTCTCTCATCCTTAAAATTAAAAATCCACAGTGCATAAAGCCAATTTAAACCTATTAGCTCGTGTAAATTTAGCTACAAAATCATATCAAAAGTGTTGGATAACAAGCTGAAACAATGGCTACCCTAGTTAATAGCTACAGAACAAAGTGCCTTTATCAAAGGCCGGCAAATTCAAGATAATATTTTAATTGTTTAGGAAGTGTTACATCAATTGAGGATTGAGAAAAGAATGAAGAAGTTTTAGGCTATCCTAAAATTGGATATGTAAAAGGCCTATGATATAATACAATGGAAATTTCCGAGAGCAATATGTTAACGTTGGGATTCTATGAGCAATGGGTTGCTTTGATTATGCAATGTGTTTCAACTATTTCTTTTAGTGCTAAAGTCTACAGGAGTTGACACAATATTTCCTACCAACTTGCAGGATTAGACAAGGAGATCCACTTTCCCCTTATCTATTCATTCTTATGGCTAATGTTTTCTCATGGATGATGCACAAAGCTATTGAGGATAGGAGCCTCAAAGAAATTGCACTCAATAGGTACTGCCCTAATTGTCATATCTATTGTTTGTTGATAATGCCATATCTTTTTTTTTTTGGATGGGACAGTTAGAGAATGCCAAAAATTGGTAGCTATTTTAAACCAATATTGCTTTGCCATGGGACATGTTATTAACCAGAATAAATTAGGTGTCTTTTAGTAGTGGTTGTCCTTAAATCTTAAAAAGTAATATGGCACAATAGCTATGAGTTCCAATTATAGATAAGATAGGATAATATCTTAACATACCATCTAAATGGGGTCAATCAAAGAAATAGATGTTTGCATGGATCCTAGCTAAAGTGAGTATGAAGCTTGAGGGTTGGAAATAAAAGATTCTCTCAAAAGCAAGTAAAGAAATCTTGATAAAAAATGCAGTGCAAGCTTTGCCTCAATATGCAATGTCATTATTCAAGATACCCAACTTTGTTTATGATGCCATTGAACAACGGATTGTTTTATTTTGATGGAAACAAAACAACTTGAAAATGGGGATGCACTAGAAGAAATGGGATGTGCTGAAATCTAGAAAAGATGAAGAGGGCCTCAATTTCAAAGATTTGCCAATTTATAAAAAAGCCATGCTAGGCAAGTAGGCTTGGAGACTAGCTAAAACCTCATCAGCTTTATGGAGTGAGATCCTTAAGGGAGTATAATTCCCAAATGGAGATTTGTGGGAGGCTAGAAAATGGCATCGATCATCCTAAGGTTAACAAAGCATTTTTATGGGAAGAGAATTAGAGGTAAAATGGATGGTGGATGATGGAAAGTCTATTAACATATGAGAGGATAAGTGGCCCACAAATGAAAGGATTGAAGGCATTGCAAACAAGAAGATCCTGTAATGGTGGCAAAATTAATCAATGAAGAAATGAGGGTATGAATTAACCCAAGCTTCGAAATCTCTTCAAAGATCAAATTATTAATAAAATCCTTTCAATCCCTATTTGTCCTAGCTTTGAGGAAGATAAATTATACTAGGTGAGGAACAAAGAAGGCTCCTACAAAATGAAGAGTGGCTATAGTAAGGCATGCTCCAAGATTACAAAACTAGACATCAATAGAGCCACAACATCATATTAGCTCATATATCATTATGGACTAAAATATGAAATCTATCAACTCTCCCCAAACTAAAATTTTTCCTATGGAGTCTCTACCAAGACGCACTACCAATGAGAGAAAATCTCTTCAAGAAAAAAGTGTCACTTAACCCCCTTTGCCCCCTCTGTTTCAGCCATCCAGAGATAGTTGAGCACTTGTTCTTGCTCTATGAATGGACAAAAGAAATCTAGGCATATCCAAGAATTAGTTTCAATAGCAGCACCATCGACATCACTAAAATGGATAAATGGCTTATGGACTTCCTTAAAGTAAAGATCGACCCACCCGAAGAAGAATTGCTCGCAACCGTGTTCTAACTAATCTGGAAATCTCACAACAACGGTATTTTCTAAGCCTACCCCCCAAACCCCAGCACCATGACCAACGCAGATCAAGCACAAATCAAGAGCTTGAGACGATGGAATCCAAAGAATAGGAAGAGGAAACCTAGAAAGATGAGCTCACCTATTAAGTGAAATCCACCATCAAAAACTCCTTGAAGCTAAATGTGGATTGTCCTTGGATGGATAGTGAGGAGCCAAGCTCAATTGTTGGAATTTTTCGCGCTTCAAGTGGGATGGTCGTCAACGGTTTTGCAAAGGAAGTCCGAGCTTCTTCTCCACTGCAAGTAGAAGCCCTAGCCTTACTACCCAAACTATAGTATCTAAAACAGAGAAAAGAGATGCGCGTGGAGAGAGTACAAGCACCAGAAATGTACCGAGAGTGTGAGAGTGACAGTTTATCTCTAGTGGAGTTCTTGATGGGTCAAGAAGAACCGCCATGGATTGTGTGGGATCTCTTTGATGAGTGTAAGGGGCTTTTAGCCTAGCTCACTTTAGCAAACCTAACTCATTGTCCTAGGGAGGCCAATCAAGCTGCAGACTGACTCACTAAAGCTCATCATATTAAAACCCTTCCTCCAAATTGGGTATTTTGACCTCCCCAGCCTTTTGGGACATTTTGTGTTTAAAAACTTATTTATCGCTTTCCTATACCTCTCATTTTTATGAATGAATGAAATTACTTTTCATGACAAAAAATAAAAACATAGCCATCGTCCTAACAACCTAATTCACATATATGATTCAAAACTATCCTTATGAGGGCCTAAAAGCATAATGATATACTTTTAAACTAGAAATTTCATCCCAACATTATGATGGCCTAAGAATATGTGGTTTACAATTATTCAAACAAATAGCACAATGAAAAAACTTTCAATTCTTCAATTCTAAATGAACATTACAACATCCTAACATGCATTTCTATTTGAAATTGAAATCAATGGTGTTAGAATTTACCTCAAAAGTGCGAAACTCAAAAAAGTGTGAGGACTGCGACTTAGAGAAAACTGCAAGGATTAGGAGCAAGACCTAATCTCCTCTCAAAATGAGCAGAAAATAAGGACCTACTTATAGACAAAATAGGTTACCTCAAGATGAAGTGGCAATAGTAACATTCATGTAGAAAACACATTTTTTTGGCCAAGTTAAAATACCATGAAATGAATTATCATATGTGAAAGGCCTATATTCATGGGTTTGAATTGCGATTGACATTGACTTTTGACCTCCAGCTACATTGAAATGATCTATCTCACATGATCCCACTTTCTTTGGTATGCAACCCATGTTGACTTAAACGAAACATTGAATTCTAATGTAAGCACTCGCCATGTATTAATCAACCCATATCTCCTCCAAATTCCAAAGATTTATATCATTGACAATTGTAGGCTACATTCTAAGGTTCAAAGCAGTCATTTCGACAGCCCAATTCTAAGACTTGAGATATACATTTTGGACTTTTTAAATAGGCAACATAATGATGTATTGTAAATCTCGAGATTTAATATTGCTATAATGCCATTACGATGACCTAAAAAAAGTACTATTGACTTTTCAAATGAGTATTATAATAATGTGTTCTAAAATTCATGAGAAACTTATAGACATTTTAGAGGACTTTAGAAACTCATCATTTTTTTTTGGACGAAATACGCTTAAACTTTCATTGAAAACCTGAAAATGATCCACAAGAGGTTCTATAGTCATGACAAAGTAATGACCGAAAGAAATAGGGAGGTTTAGAAAGCCAACTCAAACCTAGGGAGGTAGAACGATGGGCCTTTGTCACCCAATCTACGGCCTAGTTTACATCCCTAGGGCAATGGGCTAAGGAGACCCCATGTTGTTGAGCCAATAGTTGCTTCCAGTAGTCTTCTACAATTGAACCCACAATCATGGGCTTTCATCTTGGCCCAGCACCCACAGTACTTTAATGAAGATTGTCTAACTCTACTTCAACCTTTAGATTAGATACGCATCTAACCTTGTCCTTTTCCTCCCCAGTTTGACCCCAAATCTTCAACAAAGACAACAACCCCTCTTGCAGAGCTAGAGTTTCGGCTACACTTGTTGAGGGAGCTTGAAGTTTCTTCACAAAACCATAGATAATGTCTCCATCATGATCTTGAAGCAGTCCCGCAGCTGTAGCCTTATAGGATTCGCTGCACCAAGCCGCAATTATGCTCAATTTGAAGCTCCCTTCCATCGACTGAGATCATCAAGTTATTGAGGTAGCCTCATTTTGTATCTTATCTCTTTTGTTGATGCTCAACATCTCTCACAACTTATAATCGCAGATTGCCTTATCTACTATGCACCATGGGTCTGGTTGACGGTTCTGAAAAATTGCTTCCAAATCAATCATAGTACACCCATGAAGATCAATGACGAAGGAGGGGTTTTCGTCGAGATGTAGTTGTCACTACACATCAAGTTGTCCACAAACCATTTATCAATTCTTGAGATGTTGGTAGGTGAGACATCGGAATTTAGTCAAGAGTCCAACCGCACCTATTTTGTCCATTCCCATAAGAGGAGGAGATGTTCAAAAGATTCCAAGACACGTTGGCATAGCGAGCATAGAGGATCAGGTGCCAACTTTCTTCTGTTGAAGAAAACTTCCTTATCTGTTTTGAAGTTGACAAAACATTTCCATCAGTCAAGTCTAAAGATTTGCAAACTCTATCATCAAAGTCTGAAGACCTCCAGACTTAAGATTCAAAGTCTACCATCACTGATAGTTTCCAGACCGACAAAGAAAAGATTTATTCGATGAAGAAGACTTATCCAGATACAAGTATATTTTTAAGGATTTTGTTCATACGGTTGAAGATGCTATCTTCAACCAGCATCTTCAACCGTACGAACATTTAGATCCGTTGATTGACGATAGCATCTCATGATCAATTATTCTTATTGAAATTAATTTGAATATTTAGATCCGTTGATTGATGAAGTATACTTAGAAGATTTTACTTATGGAAACCTAAATCCTGATTGTATGGGCTAGCAGGATTGATGGGCTATTATCACATTCCTTAAATAACTCGAGATCTTTCGAATTGATTCTGTCAAATGGGTAGATTGGAAGAATTCCTTTGGAAGGTGCCGACGGTTATGATGGCATGAAGGAGTATATAAGGAGGACACTCAAGTTATTTGAATCTATGCATGAAAGAAAAATTCCGAAGTTTGAAACTTTTAGTTCTTTGCTGTTATAATTTGTTGAGCTCAAACTGTACTCAAAAGAGAGATCAAATTCTTGTGAGACCATGATAAAGTGTAGTAGAGCCTCTACACTATGGAATCAAGGATGTGATATTGTAAAATCTCTTTTGATTCTTAGTGGAATCTAGCTATTGGGTTGTTAGTGCGGAAGAATGGACGTAGGCTTGATCTAAGCCGAACCACTATAAACCTTGTGTTTCAATTCTCTTTCCCTAATTTCTTTACTTAATTTGCAGTCGTATATATCAGTTTACAAGTCTTTTATATCTACAATCTACTGTTTTCATCCAAGTCAAATTAAGTTGTTAAGTCTTGCAAAAACTTCTTTAACACCTATTCACCCCCCTCTAGGTATTCATACTAACATTTTCAATTGGTATTAGAGCATGTGTACTCAATTAATTGAAGTGTTTTTACTTCTGAGTTAAAGATCCATAGCTAGTATGTTGACTCCAGGTTTGGTTGAAGGCCAAAGCAACACAAGACTGCCTTATTTTGATGGAAATGAATACAACATATGGAAAAACAAGATGAAGGCATTCCTAAGATCGAAAGATCCTCTGGAATGGGATGTGATAGAAAAAAGGAATTATTCCTAAAGCTATATCAGTTTCAGAAAGGGGAAAAGAAGTTGTAGACACTGGCGAGATGACTCAAGAAGAAATAACTAAGAGACAAGCTCTTGATGCTAAAGCAATTTACTCCTTATATTGTGCTTTATTTCCTATTGAGTATAACATAATATATTCTTGTGAAACATCCAAAGAAGTCTGGGACAGGCTGCACATTACCTATGAAGGAACTGATTGAGTGAAAGAAACAAGGATCAGTATTCTACTCGGACAGTATGAAGCCTTCAAGATGAAGCAAATCTTTGGCATCGAAAGCTTGGCCATGTCAATTTAAAGCAGCTTGCTAAGATCTCTTCTAAGAATCTCGTTCGAGGACTGCCTAACCTGAAGTTTCAAAAATCTGACTTATGCACACCATGTGTATTGGGAAAACAGGTTAGAAATTCTTTTAAACCATTAAATCAGGTTTCTACTAATCATGTTTTGCAACTTCTGCATATGGATCTCTTTAGGCCAACCAGAACCAGAAGCATAGGCGGAAAGAGATACTATCTAGTAATCGTGGATAACTATTCACAATTCACTTGGGTTTACTTTCTAGTAAGTAAGTCTAAAGCCTTTACTTACTTTTCAAAGTTTGTTAAGAAAGTTCAGAACGAGAAAGGATATGCTATTTCAAGCATATGGACAGACCATGGAAGTGAGTTTGAAAATCAAGACTTTGCAAAATTTTGTGATAAATAAGGTTTCCAGCATGTTTTCTCATCTCCATACACTTCCAAAACAGAATGGAGTTGTGGAAATAAAGAATAAATATTTGTAGGAGATGACAAGAACTCTTTTAATAGAAAGTAGTATTTCCTCTCATTTTTGGGCTAAAGCAGTTTCTACAGCATATTATATTATTAAAAAGGTCTTTTTAAGACCTATTATGGAGAAAACTCCTTATGAGTTATTCAAAGGAAAGAAGCCAATTGTTTTTTACTTTCATGTATTTGGTTGCAAATGTTTTGTTTTGAAAAATGCAAATGATCGAACTGGTAAGTTTGAAGAGAAATCAGACGAATGAATCTTCCTTGGATATTCAACCACCAGCAATGCCTATAGAGTATTCAACAGAAAACTCAGTCTGTGGAAGAATCTACGAATGTCAAATTCTAAGACTCCTTGCAAAATCAACTAATTCAGATTCATCCTGAAGAATCTGAACCTACTCTAAACTCTACAAAGTCTACCTCCCCTGAAACAGCTCAAATCTCTGAAAATCAAAGAAAGGAAGCTGGAGAATCAACTGAAGTAGAAGAACAGCTTCCTACCGGATCATCAAGCAACTGGAAGCACAATTTAGTCATCCTAAAGAACTCATCATTGGTAATATTGATGAAGGGATTCGCACCATATCCAAAAGACAAGAAGATTCTAGCACTATAACACTTATTTCTGAAATAGAACCTAAAAGCATAGAAGAAGTTTTAATTGATGAAAGCTGGATTGAAGCAATATAAGAAGAACTCAGACAGTTCAGCATTAACGATGTATGGGAGTTAACTCCTAAACCAAAAGGTAAATATATTATTGGAGCTAAATGGGTTTTTAGGAACTTTCCCTTTTCTTAATATGTAATTGATGAAGGACTTCCTAGACTACTAATATGTTATCTTGAATTTGCCTTCCACTCACGAATGCACTTTGTTCAGTGGCAATAATTTCAGAAAGCCAAGGTTTAGCCATGACTTAAGATATGATATTGTAACTAAAATTGCATAAATTAATCAGCCTATATTGAGTGATACATCTTGGATTTGCCACCTTCAGGACAAGGAAGATATATGTATCGTTAAGAGTAGAATCAATCGTACCTGGCATGAAGAAATTATCCACCAAGAGATGGACATCATGTTGTATGCTTTCCCAATAAAGTTAAAAGAATTGTCCATTAAGCTTGTCTGACCCGGGAGCCTTGGTTGCACTCATTTGAAAAACCGCTTTTTTCACCTCTTTTATGGACACTCTTTCATTAATACCTCATCCATTCCCTCTCTAGGAGTATATGGGCATTGATCAATCGCTAGTTGAAGTTTCTTGATCCTGTGAATGCATATAATGACTGAAAGAAGGATCTAATGCGTAACCTGAGTTTTGATGGCTCCCTACTCCATCTATTATCCTCCACTTTCAGCATATATGTTCTATTTCCTTGTCTCATTTGAATCATTGTGACATGAAAGTATTTAGTGTTTCTGTCTCCTCATTTCAACCAATTAATTCTGGATCTAATACTCCCTTACATCTCTTCTTGCCTCCATAACCTCTCGATTTTCTCCTTGATTTCCTAGATGTCATCTCTCCCTCCAACCCCAGTTGAACGATTGGTAAGTGTTGGAGAAATCTTCCTGGAGTATTTTGAAGCTGACAAAACGTTTCCATCAGTCTAGTTTGAAGATTTGCAGACTCTTCTATTTAAAGTCTGAAGACCTCCGGACTGCCAGACTCAAGACTCAAAGTCTATTATCATTGACAATTTCTAATCCGTCGAAGAAAGGCTATCTAGGACTGGATGTTTCGTTAAAGATTTGACCTTATCGACTGGAAAAGATCTCTTGGATGGATATGACATAACGGAATCCTTTATTAACTCAAAGATTGAGGATCCGATGATTGGCGAAGTATATTTAGAAGGTTCTACTTATGGAAACCGAGATCCTGATTGTATGGGCGAGCATCATTGATGGGCTATCGACATGTTCCTTAAATAGCTCGAATGATCTTCCTAAATTGATTCTGTCCAACGGGAAGATTGGAAGAATTCCTTTGGTAAGTGCCAACGGGTATGATGGCATAAAGGAGTATATAAGGAAGACGTTCTAGTTGTTCAAGTGTGTGCGCGATATAAGAATCCAAAGTCTGAAGCTCTTTGCTCTTAGTTAATTCATTTTCTGAGCGAAATCTTGTATGCAAAAGAGAGTCCATATTCTTGAGAAACCTTGAGGAAGTGTGATAGAGTATCTACACTGTGGAATCAAAGGAGAGCCTTGCTGTAACATCTCTTTTGTTCATAGTAAAATCCAGCCGGTGGGCTGTCAGTGCGGAAGAGTGGACGTAAGCTTGGAATAAGCCGAACCACTATAATTTCTGTGTTCATTTTCTCTTCCCTACTCTCTGCTTTACTTTGATCATAATTCGCTTTGTTAACGAAAAGAGAATTTCCTTTCTATTGTATGCTTAGTATTGCTCTCTTATCTCAAGAAAATATTTTTTACACCTATTCACCCCCCTCTAGGTGCTTATACTAGCTATCTCAATTAGTATCAGAGCATGTGTACTCACTTTGTTTGAAGAGTTTTACTTCAGAGTTAAATATCCATGGCTAGTATGTTAACTCCAAGGCTGATAGAAGGGCAAAGCAATACCAGACCGCCTTACTTTGATGGAAAGGAATACAACATATGAAAAAACAAGATGAAGGCGTTCCTAAGATCAAAGGATCCTCTAGAATGGGACGTTGTAGACAAATGAATCATTCCTAAAGTTGCATCTGTCTCAGAGAGAGGAAAAGAAGTTGTTGAGTTTAGTGAAATGACTCAGGAAGAGATAACCAAGAGATAAGCTCTTCTTGTGTTACAGCGAAAGAAGTTTGGGATAGATTACATATTACCTATGAAGGAACCGATCGAGTGAAAGAAACCAGAATCAACATTCTCCTTGGTCAATACGAAGCCTTCAAAATGAAATCAGGAGAATCTATAACCGACATGTTTAGTCGTTTTACGTAAATCGTGAATGGTCTTGAAAATCAAGGTCAACAAATTTCGATCCCATGAAAGTAAACAAGCTACTGCGTGGACTCTCCAAGGATTGGAATCACATAAAGACCTCAATAAGGGAGATACAAAGAATTATGCCACTATCTGTCGATGAGTTGGTTGGGACTCTTTAGTCTTATGAAGTGGAACGAATCAATGAAGACGAAGATCCTAAAGGTAAGAAATCCATTGCATTAAAATCCAATGATGATTATGATGTTACAGATTCTGAAGATGATATGGATGATGAGGAGCTTGCTCTCATGATAAGAAGATTCGAAAGCTGAACAAAAAAGGAAGAAGATTTAATCCAAAGAAACAAAGTTTTCAAAAGTAAAGACTAAGTCCGTTGAGGATGATGAATCAAATAGAGATGTAGTCTCCGCTTTGAATGTAAGAAAAAGGGACACATCGGACTCCAATTGTCCTCTTCTGAGGAAGAAGAAAGGAAAAGCTGAAAGTATTGAAAGGCTTTTAAAGTAGAAACCTGGAGTGATACAGAATGTGAAGAAAGTGATGATGATTATGCCGATATATGTCCGATGGCACAATCGGATTCAGATTCAAACTCCGAGACGTACTGGATTTAGACAGTGAATTTGAGGTGAGTAACTCTAAAATCCCTATTAAAGTTTCTAAATACATTGATGAGTTGTGTTTTAGTCTTAAGACCTCTCTTAAAAGGATTTCCGAACTTAAAAAGGAAAATTGTGCACTGAAACGACAGGAAAATGTTTTGAAAGAAAAGGTGAAATGTTTAGACATGAATGTTTCTACTCTTAAAGAAAGAGAAGACAACCTTTCGAAAGAAAATGTATTTTTAAAAATGACATATCAAATATTTCCAAAAGATTTTCAATAGGATCTCGAGAAATTTGAGAAAATTCTTTCAAAGACAAAGACCTTATTTCAATAACTCTGGTCTGGGAATGAATGTGGAAACCATTCATTTAATTGATTTTCCTAAAGTGAAGGAAAGAATTAAGCAAAGACCCACAAGAGATGCTTACAAAAATCATTTTAAAAAGGTCTTTGTAAAACCATTAGGTCGCAATGCTCTCAGATGTTTAAAGTGCAATAGTTCAGATCATTTTGAGAAAGAATGTCCTATGGTTTGGAAACTTGTTAAGAAAGTATGGGCAAAAATCTCATATCATACTAACACTAATGGACCCAAGAAAATATGGGTACCAAAGAAAGTTTGAGTCTCTTTTTTTAAATGCAGTTACTATCAAGAAGAAGGTAAAATGGTATCCGGATAGTGGATGCTCAAGACATATGACAGGAGATTCAAATTGCTTTATAAAGCTCATTCAAGTAAATGGTGGAAAAGTCTCATTTGGAGGAAACAACAAATGAAGAATTGTGGGATTCAGAACTGTAAAGATTGGAAACCTCACAATTAGCAATGTTTCCTTAGTGGAAGGACTCAACTACAATCCGCTCGCATCGGGCCACCGTGCGATACCGGTTTCAAAATCAACTTTCAAGAAGGAATATGTTTAGGAACCAGTAAAGATTCTACTCAGTCATTCATGGGTCGAAGACATGGAAATATCTACCTCTTGGACATGAAACCAGATGAATCGCAATGTCTAATCTCAATTCAAGACGAAGCGAACTTATGGCACAGAAAACTTGGGCACATCAATATGAAGCAAATAGCCAAAATTTTAGCAAAGAAGCTAGTTTGTGGTCTACCCAATCTGTCATACCAAAAGTCTAATCTATGTACACCATGTGTATTGGAAAAGCAGGTAAGAAATTCCTTTAAACCAATAAATCAAGTTTTCACTAATCGTGTACTGCAGCTTCTGTATATGGATCTCTTTGGACCAACCAGAACTCAGAGCATTGAAGGTAAGAAATATTGCCTAGTAATTGTGGATGACTACTCACGATTTACTTGGGTATATTTCCTGACAAGTAAGTCTGAAACATTTTCTTACTTTGAAAAGTTTGCTAAAAAGATTCAAAATGAAAAATAGTATGTTATTTCAAGTATAAGAATAGACCATGGAGGTGAATTTGAAAATCAAGATTTTACAAAATTCTGTGATGAATCTGGTTTTCAGCATGTGTTCTCATCCCATATACTCCAGAGCAAAACGGAGTTGTGGAAAGAAAGAATAGGTTGCTTCAAGAAATGGCTAGAACTCTTTTAATTGAAAGTAACATCTTTTCATGTTTTTGGGCTGAAGCAATTTCTACAGCATGTTATATTATAAATAGAGTTTTTCTAAGGCCTATTTTGGGAAAAAAACCCCCTATGAGTTACTCAAAGAAAAGAAGCCTATTATTTCATATTTTCATGTGTTTGGATGTAAATGCTTTATATTGAAAAATGCAAATGATCGAGTTGGCAAGTTTGAAGAAAAATCAAACGAAGGCATCTTCCTTGGATATTCTACCTCAAGCAAAGCCTACAGAGTTTACAACAAGAAGACTCAATCTGTGGAGGAATCAATGAATGTCAAATTCCAAGATTCTATGCAAAATGAATCTATTTAGACTCATCTTGAAGAATTTGAACCTGCTTCAGACTCTACAAAGTCTAAATCTCAAGAAGCAGCTCAGACTTTGAAAGACTAGCATCAAATGATTGTTGAAGATTCAAATGAAGAAAGTGATCATCAACCTAACAAATCAACCAAGAATCGGAAGCATAAGTCCCAGTCATCCCAAAGATCTCGTTATAGGCGACATTAATGAAGGAATTCGCACAAGATCCAAAAGGCGCAAAGAGTCTAGTGCTGTGGCTCTTATTTCTAAAATAGAACCCAAAAGTATAGAAGAAGCTTTATCTGATGAAAGCTAGATTAAAGTTATGCAAGAAGAACTTAGGCGATTCAGTATTAATGATGTCTGGGAATTGACTCCTAAACCGAAAGGTAAATCTATTATTGGAGCTAAATGGGTTTTTAGGAACAAGATGGACGAGAAAGGAAAGGTCGTAAGAAACAAAGCAAGACTCATGGCCAAGGGATATACGCAAGAAGAAGGGATAGACTATGATGAGACTTACGCACAAAGAGCGAGGTTAGAAGCAATTAGATTATTACTTGCTTTTGCTTGTTATAAGAATTTCAGTTATTCCAAATGGACGTCAAAAGTGCTTTTCTGAATGGATTTATCCATGAGGAAGTCTATGTGGAACAACCACCTGGGTTTGAAGACCCAAGGAAACCAGACTCAGTATTCAGATTGAAAAAGGCCTTATATGGTTTAAAGCAAGCACCTCGAGCTTGATACGACAGGCTAAGTAAATTTTTAATTCAAAATGGCTTTGTCAAAGGTAAAGTAGACACTACTCTGTTTATCAAAAGAGAACGCAAAAGTTTTCTACTTGTTCAAATATATGTTGATAATATTGTTTTTGGATCCTCTGATCAAAGTCTGTGCAAGAAATTTTCTAAGTTTATGCAGGATGAATTTGAAATGAGCATGATGGGTGAACTAACCTTCTTTCTTGGACTTCAAGTTAAAAAATTGAAGGAATGAACCTTTATTCATCAAGAAAAATATGCTAATGATCTTGTCAAAAAGTTTGACCGGAAAATTGCAAAAGACCGATATACCAATGTCAAGTTCTTTGAAGATAGACAAAGATGAAGGAGGAAAGAAAGTTGACCGAAGCTATACAGAGTATCATTGGTTCACTTATTTATCTTACCGCTTTCTAGACCGACATTTTGTTTAGTGTTTGCATTTGTGCTAGATTTCAAGCAAATCCTAAAGAATCTCATCTAAGTGCCGCAAAGCGTATTATCAAATACATTGCATCAACTTCAAGCCTTGGTCTTTGGTATCTTAAAAAGGGAGAATTTACTCTTTTTGGATACTCAGACGCAGATCTAGCCGGATGCAAAGTTGATAGAAAGAGCACCTCGGGTACCTGTTAACTACTTGGAAGCAGGACAGTGTCTTGGTTTTCAAGGAAGCAAGATACAGTGGCTCTTTCTACAACAGAAGCATAGTATGTAGCTCTTGGAAGTTGTTTTTCACAAATTCTGTGGATAAAACAACAGCTAAAAGACTTTGGAATTGAAGATTCATGCACGGAGATTAACTGTGACAACACCAGTGCAATCAATCTCACCAAGAATCCAATTCTTCACTCAAGAGCAAAGCATATAGAGATTCGACATCACTTCATTAGAGATCATGTTCAAAATGGAGAAGTTTCGATTCAGTTTGTTGACTCAAAGAACCAATTGGCGGATATATTTACAAAGCCTTTGGAGAAAAATCAATTTGAAATCATTCGTTCCAGACTCAACATCTTGAGGTTTGAAGAAGTAAAAGTCTAGAGACTCTCAGACTCAGACAATCAAGATCTTTGATTGTAAGTTATTTTATTCTCTCTTAGATTAAATCTTGAAAAGGTACGATCATCTATCCATAATTGATTTTTGCTACTTTCAATTTCCGTGATTAGTGCAATCTTTCTTTTTCGAAAATGGAGTTAATTTTTAAATGGCAGTTATCTAATTTTTTGAAAATGGCAGTTATTTTTTTAAAGGACATATTTTTACTTTCCATTACGACGTTTTCTATACCTCTCTTCGATTGACCTATATACTGTCGGTTCCTCTTCATTTAACTCCAAAAACCCTAAAAAGCATCGATCTTCCACTTCTGTCTTCTTCTCTTGTTTAATCTTCGAAAAGTTGTCATCTTTCTTGGGAAAATTAAGTTTGGAATCTTTCAAAGACTGTGAAAGATGTCGTCTCAAAGGAAGTCTTTGAGGATTGCAAACAGGGGACCGCAGCAAATGCGTGAGAGGCCTACGCACTTTGATCTCACCGAGGAATAAGAGTCTCCTAGTTAGCAGCAGAGCCCACAACATTCTCAGCAGCGTCCATCTTCTCCATCTAGACCACAGGATGTTGCTCGTCGAGAAGAGGAAGAAATAATTGAAGATGCAGATACCATAAGAACTTTTAAGCGCTCTTTTACCTACAAGCTTTATCATGCTTTGAAAAGGGGTGGAACTCCTTTGAACTACATTGACGAATTTCTGAAAGACAAATGGTACAAAAATGAAACCTTCTTTTTACGCACAATGGAACGGTTGGGAATTGCCCCCGCCGGGTCGGCGTAAGAGGGGCAATGGCAAATATTCCAATCGATCCATGTGTTGGAGGGCTGAATCAGCCAGATGGGAATGATGATGACAAGTTGTACAGTCAGTTTCAACCGAGAATGGGTGTTGCGGCAAAAATTCAGAGCAAAATGACAGACTTGTTTCGATCGGAGGAACACAAGCATCTATACTCTAAGTTGTTGAAGCGTGGGGTCATAAACCCTAGAAATGTGGATTTTGATTTCCTTGACGCTGTGAACGTTAATTTGAGGAAAAAATTCAGTCTTCTTCAACTTGAACAGTTCTATTCTGAATCTACAAAAGCCTATGCTGAACTCACTGCATACTTTTATTCGAATCTCAGTTTCTTAGATGCGAATAGATTCTCTTTTAGTGTCCGAGATCATGACTATGTGGTGGATATAGATATGTTGGCTGATGTGATTGGGGTTGAGAGAGGGAGATATCAACCTATCAATGTCTCTATTGCTCGTGCTACGTTGGAACTTGTTAAGGATAGAAGGACAGAGGGAAATGTTTCCTACTCGAGGATGAGTGCGTTCAACATTCCGCTTCACAAGATTGTGATCAATTGCCTCGCACCAAAATCTACTTCAAAGACTCGATGTTTCAAACTCGAGGCAAAGCTAATGTATGCCATCAATGCTTTGGGAAAAAGTTCTCTCTTCCTCACACTATTATATTCCACATGTATAGAGCAGTGGTGAAGGACAAGGGTCAACTTCCTTATCCAGCTCTTGTGACAAAGTTATTCAAACATTTTGAATGTTCAGCCTCCCTGGATTCTCTATGTTCGAACTTGTGATCAAATGGTAGTGGGACTGAAAATGGTGTCTAAAATGCATCTGAAGGAACTCAACAAGGTGTTGGAGAAATTCAAGGAGAAAACCCTGTCAAAACTCATCAAATCTTTTCGGCAGCAAAAAGAAAAGGGAAGGAGCCCATGGTTGCTCCATCCAAGAAAAGAAGAGCTCTCATTGTTGAGAATGAAGAAGATGAGGAAGACATCACCATTACTGCAATGGCATTGAAGAACCTGAGTCGTTCTGTTCCAGAATCAATGGAACGACAAGAGAAAGACACATAATAGAGGACTGGAGAAAGAAAAGATTTGGAAGCAGAAGAGAAAGAAACAGAGGAGAGAGAAGCTGAAGAAAGAGATGCAGAGGAGGAAAGAATTGAAGAAGAAGAAGAAGAAGAAGAAGAAGAAGAAGAAGAAGAAGAAACTCGTGTTTCGTTAAGGATTTGACCTTATCGACTGGAGAAGATCTCTTGGCTGGATATGACATAACGGAATCCTTTATTGACTCAAAGATTGAGGATCCGATGATTGGCGAAGTATACTTGGAAGGTTCTACTTATGGAAACCGAGATCCTGATTGTATGGGCGAGCATGATTGATGGGCTATCGACATGTTCCTTAAATAGCTCGAATGATCTTCCTAAATTGATTCTTCAACGGGAAGATTGGAAGAATTCATTTGGTAAGTGCCAACGGGTATGATGGCATAAAGGAGTATATAAGGAAGACATTCCAAGCTTGTTCGAGTGTGTGCGCGATAGAAGAATTCCAAAGTCTCGAAGCTCTTTATTCTTAGTCAATTCATTTTCCGAGCGAAATCTTGTACGCAAAAAGAGAGTCCATATTCTTGAGAAACCTTGATGAAGTGGTAGAGTATCTACACCGTGGAATCAAGGAGAGCCTTGCCGTAACATCTCTTTGTTCATAGTGAAATCCAGCCCTAGGTGGGTCAAGACGACGGAAGAGTGGACATAGGCTTGGAATAAGCCAAACCACTATAATTTCTGTGTTCATTTTCTCTTCCATACTCTCTGCTTTACTTTGATCATAATTCGCTTTGTTAACAAAAAGAGAACTTCCTTTCTATTGTCTGCTTAGTATTGCTCTCTTATCTCGAGAAAATATTTTTTACCCCTATTCACCCTCCTCTAGGTGCTTATACTAGCTATCTCAGTAAGTTCCATTAATCTCCTAATTCAATATTCTATTTGTTCGTGTGCCTTTGAAAATTTTAGCCTACTCCACCTTTTCAAAGCTCCTACTATCTTTCTGG